>NC_059207.1:21346600-21567946 GCF_020615455.1 Coregonus clupeaformis
GACACATTCAGTTCAACCTTTTTTAGCATAAGAGTTTTACTAGATACTGTAGTAGAAATCCTTGGGAACAGTGCATACTGTAAATGCATATCATAGCAAAAACAATTCCCATCAGTATATTGAGAGCTGTGTTAGATTGGCTTGTGAAATGTTACATATATGTTGTACAATTTGTTAATATGGTTTGGTGGGTGGGTGAGATAAAATGTTTATGTGAATGCTAGCTGTAATGAAAATGTATATTTCAAATTAATATTTCCAATAAAATATTGAGTTTTTGGAAAACTTTTGCTAATCTGAAACATGATTCTACCCTAAATGTTTGAGTTGTCCCACTTTATTGGGACAATAATAACCTATTTGAGTAATTTATCACAGTCTTTTCTAACATGCTGTCCAATAAGACCAACAAACTATTTTTAACACCTCGTTTGATGTGGTACTTGACTCTACATATGGTTTACTTGAAACCTAGCCCAGTGTGAGCTAGCACACTCCCTTATAAACATTATAAAAGAGACAAACATGAAAAATGTGCTTGTGGGACAGTTTATTCCTTTGTGTTCCACACCTATAAGGTGTGAAATGCAGGTTTTACATATTACAGGTGTGAAAACACTTGGACTACATGACGCTGCTATAGTACTATCTGTCCTTCTATAGTAACTACCCCAGGGGCAGCAGAATCAGTAGTATCTGACCTTCAATAGTAACTACCCCAGGGGCAGCAGAATCAGTAGTATCTGTCCTTCAATAGTAACTACCCCAGGGGCAGCAGAATCAGTAGTATCTGTCCTTCAATAGTAACTACCCCAGGGGCAGCAGAATCAGTAGTATCTGTCCTTCAATAGTAACTACCTCAGGGGCAGCAGAATCAGTAGTATCTGTCCTTCAATAGTAACTACCCCAGGGGCAGCAGAATCAGTAGTATCTGTCCTTCAATAGTAACTACCCCAGGGGCAGCAGAATCAGTAGTATCTGTCCTTCTATAGTAACTACCTCAGGGACATCAGAATCAGTAGTATCTGTCCTTCTATAGTAACTACCCCAGGGGCAGAAGAATCAGTAGTATCTGTCCTTCTATAGTAACTACCCCAGGGGCAGCAGAATCAGTAGTATCTGCTATAGTAACTACCCCAGGGGCAGCAGAATCAGTAGTATCTGCTATAGTAACTACCCCAGGGGCAGCAGAATCAGTAGTATCTGCTATAGTAACTACCCCAGGGGCAGCAGAATCAGTAGTATCTGCTATAGTAACTACCCCAGGGGCAGCAGAATCAGTAGTATCCGCTATAGTAACTACCCCAGGGGCAGCAGAATCAGTAGTATCTGCTATAGTAACTACCCCAGGGGCAGCAGAATCAGTAGTATCTGCTATAGTAACTACCCCAGGGGCAGCAGAATCAGTAGTATCTGCTATAGTAACTACCCCAGGGGCAGCAGAATCAGTAGTATCTGTTATTCTATAGTAACTACCCCAGGGGCAGCTACAAGAGGCAGGAGCATGTTGCTGCCCCTAGAATGAACACACGCGCACACTTGCTTTCAAATGCATCTAGGGGAATTACCCGAAAAGGCCTAGGTCAAAGGTCCTCCATCCTGTCGAGTTTCCCAGGGTGCACTATGGTACTGCTGGGAGGCAATGAGAGAGATGCTGTGACCCCGACACCATGACTCTTTCTCAATTCATTTTCCTGTGATTACTCACATCCTATCTCCTTACCTCCTTCTCAACCGTATTGGAAGAGAAGGTCCAAGTCCCTCCCCCTCTGTGTTTAGAGAAACCACGAGGAGAGAGGATGCAGAAAGATGAATTGATAAAGAGCCAATGCCCTGGACACTGTGCAGTTTCCTTATGTTCAATCCCTCCCCATATGACATTCCACGTAGACATACAGTGCCGACATTCATTTCCCGACACTGTCTGGGAATGTGCCAAACTCTGCTGTAAAAAGTGTGAGAACAAAAAAGTCCTGGAGTCTGGGAATTACCCAGATCATTACAGTACTAGCGAAACCACTTCCACTTCCAATAAACACTTAGGAGAAAATGAAACCTAACTCTGTTTGAGAGGTTTTATCACCGCTCATAACACATAAAGGGAGAATTTGCAATCCAAAAGATCAACAAAGCTGGCACCCTGCCTCGTAACTTGGCAAACAGCTGAGGGATGGGGCCACTCTCATATTTCTATACAGAGCTGACCATCCATGAGATCAAATGATAGTTTTAACCATGTTTTAAAGCTATAAAGGGTTTGTTTATAATTAAAACAAGTTTAAATGTTGGGTTCTGATGGGGTACGACAGTTGAACTAAGCTCATGTGGCATATATAAGTTATATATTCTTCAAGATTCAATGGGTATACACTATATCATTCATTTAAAAGTCCAAAAATGGATGACAGAATTGCAGATTGCCCCTTTAAATCCTGCACTACCCTGCTAATGAGCAAATATTTGTAGATATTTCATGCGATAAGGTAGTAACCAAAAAATAGTTATTTTGTATTTAATATTTGAGATTCTTCAAATAGCCACCCTTTGCCTTGATGACACCTTTGCACACTCTTGGCATTCTCTCAACCAGCTTCATGAGGTAGTCACCTGGAATGCATTTCAATTAACAGGTGTGCCATCTTAAAAGTGAATTTCTGGAATTTCTTAATTTTCTTAATGCGTTTGAACCAATCAGTTGTGTTGTGACAAGGTAGGGGGGTATACAGAAGATAGCCCTATTTGGTAAAAGACGAAGTCCATATTATGACAAGAACAGCTCAAATAAGCAAAGAGAAACGACAATCCATCATTACTTTAAGACATGAAGGTCAGTCAATACGGAAAATGTCAAGAACTTAGAAAGTTTCTTCAAGTACAGTCGCAAAAGCCATCAAGCACTATGATGAAACTGGCTCTCATGAGGACCGCCACAGGAATGGAAGACCCAGAGTTACCTCGGCTGCAGAGGATAAGTTAATTAGAGTTACCAGCCTCAGAAACTGCAGCCCAAATAAATGCTTCACAGAGTTCAAGTAACAGACACATCTCAACATCAACTGAGGAGACTGTGTGAATCAGGCCTTCATGGTCGAATTGCTGCAAAGAAACCACTACTAAAGGACACCAATAATAAGAAGAGACTTCCTTGGGCCAAGAAACACGAGCAATGGACATTAGGCCATTTGAAATTTGTCCTTTGGTCTGGAGTCCAAATTGGAGATTTTTGGTTCCAACCGCCGTGAGACGATGTGTGGGTGAACGGATTATCTCCGCATGTGTATTTCCCACCGTAAAGCATGGAGGAGGAGGTGTTATTATGTGGGGGTGCTTTGCTGGTGACACTGTCTGTGATTTATTTAGAATTCAAGGCACACTTAACCAGCATGGCTACAACAGCATTCTGCAGCGATACGCCATCCCATCTGGTTTGGGCTTAGTGGGACTATCATTTGTTTTTCAACAGGACAATGACCCAACACACCTCCAGGCTGTGTAAGGGCTATTTTACCAAGAAGGAGAGTGATTGGGTACTGCATCAGATGACCTGGCCTCCACAATCACCCGACCTCAACCCAATTGAGATGGTTTGAGATGAGTCGGACCGCAGCGTGAAGGAAAAACAGCCAACAAGTGCTCAGCATATGTGGGAACTCCTTCAAGACTGTTGGGAAAGCATTCCATGTGAAGCTGGTTTAGAGAATGCCAAGAGTGTGCAAATATGTAATCAAGGCAAAGGGTGGCAATTTGAAGAATCTCAAATATAAAATATATTTTTGTTTAACACTTTTTTGGTTACTACATGATTCCATATGTGTTATTTCATAGTTTTGATGTCTTCACTATTATTCTACAATGTAAAAAAGAGTAAAAATAAAGAAAAACCCTTGAATGAGTTGGTGTGTCCAAACTTTTGACTGGTACTGTATATGATGGGATGTATGGACAGTTTGTGGATAGAATATATAGTATATCTGAGGAATACGTGGGATAGAATAGTATACAGTGACTTTTTCCACATTTTGGTAAGTTACAGCCTTATTCTAAAATGGATGAAATACTTTTTTTCCCTCATCAATCTACACATAATACCCCATAATGACAAAGCTAAAACAGGTTTTATTAAAAATAAAAAAACAGAAATACCTTGTTTACATAAGTATTCAGACCCTTTGCTATGAGACCCGAAATTGAGCTCAGGTGCATCCTGTTTCCATTGATCATCCTTGAGATGTTTCTACAACTTGATTGGAGTCCACCTGTGGTAAATTCAATTGATTGGACATGATTTGGAAAGGCACAAACCTGTCTATGCAAGGTCCCACAGTTGACAGTGCATGTCAGAGCAAAAACTAAGCCATGAGTTTGAAGGAATTGTCCGTAGAACTCCAAGACAGGATTGTGTTGATGTACAGATTACCAAAAACATTTCTGCAGCATCGAAGGTCCCCAAGAACACAGTGGCCTCAATCATTCTTAAATGGAAGAAGTTTGGAAGCACCAAGACTCTTCCTAGAGCTGGCCGCCCGGCCAAACTGTGCAATCGGGGTAGAAGGGCCTTAGTCAGGGAGGTGACAGAGGTCCAGAGTTCCTCTGTGGGGATGGGAGAACCTTCCAGACCGACAACCATCTCTGCAGCACTCCACCAATCAGGCCTTTATGGTAGAGTGGCCAGACGGAAGCCTTTCCTCAGTAAAAGGCACATGACAGCCCGATTGGAGTTTGCCAAAAGGCACCTAAAGGACTCTCAGACCATGAGATCAAGATTCTCTAGTCTGATGAAACCAAGATTGAACTCTTTGGCCTGAATGCCAAGCGCCATGTCTGGAGGAAACCTGGCACCATCCCCACGGTGAAGCATGGTGGTGGGGATGTTTTTCAGCAGCAGGGACTGGGAGACTAGTCAGGATCAAGGGACAGATGAACGGAGCAAATTACAGAGAGATCCTTGATGAAAACCTGCTCCAGAGTGCTCAGGACCTCAGACTGGGGTGAAGGTTCACCTTCCAACATGACAACGACCCTAAGCACACATCAAGACAACGCAGGAGTGGCTTCGGGACAAGTCTCTGAATGTCCTTGAGTGGCCCATCCAGAGCCCGGACTTGAACCCGATTTAACATCTCTGGAGAGACCAGAAAATGGCTGTGCAGCGACACTCCCCATCCAACCTGACAGAGCTTCAGTGGATCTTGGGTACAGGAACAATGGTGGACTGGACATTTTGAAGCAAGTGGGGACAGCAGACTGGGATAGGAAGAGATATAATGAATCCGTAAACACTCCAGCCAGCTGGTCTGCGCATACTCTGAGAACGCGGCTAGATATGCCATCTGGGCAGGCAGCCTTGCGAGGGT
Organism: Coregonus clupeaformis; assembly: GCF_020615455.1. Lineage (NCBI taxonomy): Eukaryota > Metazoa > Chordata > Actinopteri > Salmoniformes > Salmonidae > Coregonus > Coregonus clupeaformis. The sequence goes on from NC_059207.1 coordinate 21,351,955, forward strand.
TAACATGCTTAAACGTCTTACTCACGTTGGCCACGGAGAACAAGAGCTCACAGTCCTCGGGAGCGGCCCACGTTGGCAGCACTGTGTTATCCTCAAAGTGGCCGAAAAAGGTGTTTAGCTTGTCCGGGAGCAAGACTTTGGTGCAAGACATGGCTGGTTTTCCCTTTGTGATCCGTGATTGTCTGGAGTCCTTGCCACATATGTCTCATGTCTGAGCCATTGAATTGAGACTTCACTTTGTCTCTGTACTGATGTTTTGCCTGTTTGATTGCCTTACAGAGGGCATAACTGGAATGTTTGTATTCTACCATATTCCCAGTCACCTTGCTGTGGTTAATTGCGGTGGTTGCGCAAATTCAATTTTGCGCGAATGTTGCCATCTACCTTCATTTTAAACATTTGGATAGGTTTAAATTATCAGAGTGGGAACAACATCTCCTATACACTTCCTGATGAACTCAGTCACCGTGTCAGTGTATACGTCAATGTTATTCTCAGAGGCAACCCGGAACATATCCCTGTCCGCGTGATCAAAACAATCTTGACGCATGGATTCCGATTGGTCAGACCAGCATTGGATAGACCTTAGCATGGGTACTTCCTGTTTGAGTTTCTGCCTATAGGAAGGGAGGAGCAGAATGGAGTCGTGATCTGATTTGCCAAAGGGAGGGCTGGGGAGGGCCTTGTAACCATTCTGGAAGGGAGAGTAACAATGGTTGAGAGTTTTTGAAGCACGAGAACTGCAGGCAATGTGTTGATTAAACTTCGGTAGCATTTTCCTCAGATTTGCTTTATTAAAGTCCCCAGCTACAATAAATGAGGCCTCAGGATATGTGGTTTCCAGTCGGCACAAAGTCCAGTGTAGCTTGTTTTTGGACACAGGTCCAGGAATGGCTAAAGGATTGCAATATTTACATGGAGCTAACCCTGCAATAGCACTACTGGGTGATCTGAAAAGTCATAGTCAATCGATCAATAATATAGTAATACTTTTAGCAAAAATGTTTATTCTCAATTTATGATCTGTAGAAACAATGAGAATAGAAAGGTTCAGAACTTTTGTAAAACATCACAGTACAGTTGAAAAATATATGGCAAATAGAAATCCAATATGGATGGTGTTAAGAGGTAGATTTACATTTTACATTTTAGTAATTTAGCAGACGCTCTTATCCAGAGCGACTTACAGTTAGTGAGTGCATACATTTTTCATACTGATGGGAGGTGGGAGGTGTTGAATGGAGCTGAAGGATGGGACTAATAACAACAACTAATGACAACAAGATAACTAATGTAAAGCGTACTGTGTCCATAATAAGTATATAGGTTATAGGTTGAGAGCTTTTGTGAAAGAGCACAGTTAGAAAAACTATGGCATATAGAAGCAAACCAGATGGACATCATGAAAATGATCGGAGGAAGTTCAGGAGTAAAAACAAAGAAAATATAATTATTGTAGAATTTGACTGTATCCATAGACTGTATATAGTATGTATGGGCTGGAAGTAGAGGCCTAAGCGTTGTTGTTCACTAGTTTACTCCAATTGGGGAAGGGGTGGTGGGGTTGGAAAGTAATGAAGGGAAATATAATTTAAAAAAGGATATGTGTGTGTGTATGGATGTATGTATATATGTATGTATGTATGTATATGTGTGTGTATGTGTGTGTATGTATGTGTATGTGTGTATGTGTATATATATGTATGTATATGTATATATGTATGTATATATATATTGTGATGTCACGAGAGGCTACACAGCTTTCAGCGGGATTGCTCAAGTAGTGCAAGGAGACCAGGTTCAACCAAAACAAGGATTTTATTAAAGGTCTTGGGAAACTAATCGAAAGTATAACACAATTCTGTTCTCTGGTGGCTCTTTAAGGGTTAACAGTTCAGGGATGTCTCTTCCACATCCAAAATCATAACTCTCCCTCGCTCAAATAACTTTTCCTCAGTCTTACTGTATTCCACGTTGCAGCTAGTGGCCAACCCAGCAAAACGTCCTTCCAAATCCCACACGTATTTCCACAGGTGCATATATCCAAAGGTGAGTATTTCCAAAGGTAAGCATCTCCAAATCCTTATATTCCTCATGGAAGTGGGACGTGCAGCACTCTTGTCCTCCAGAGAGCCCAGGTTGGAGACCGTGTCTCTTCCCTTCAACAAACCTTCAGCTCATCAGCTCCTGATTGGTTTCCAGCTGCGTGGGAAGATTGGCCATAGAGGTTGGAGTTCCGACCAACCAGCAGATGGAGCCATAGCTGTCTGGGTTTGCAGCCATCTCAGGGGGATGTAACGTCCTCCAGGACACAGCCTCTCGTGACATCACACATCCCTCTCGACCGACGTCCCCGTCGGGGTAAAGGCAGCGAAGAAGGCATCACGCCGGGAGAGGGCGTCCCGCATTGCCGTGGTGCTTGCCAGCCCTGTGGACAACAGAAAAGTTAAACGGTTACAAAGCTCAAAAACCATCTGGTTACTCTACTGTTTGATTCCTTGTTCTTGGCCATCCACTGCAGAGGGGGGCGGATCAGATACCACCATGAAACGTGTCGGCCCAGGAGATAGAACCGAAGGGACTCCAGGGCCCAGACTACAGCCAGACATTCTTTCTCCACCGTTGAATAGTTCTCTCTCTTGGAAGTAACTTTCTGCTTAGGTAGAGAATGGGATGTTCTTCACCGTCATGTGCCTGGGGTGAGGACAGCACCCAGACCCACCTCCGAAAGCATCCGCTTGGACAATCGAATTCTTTCTTGAAGTCTGGTGCCACCAGGATCGGACTGGAGCAGAGTGCTCGCTCCAGGTTGAGGAAAGCGCCTCCGCCGCAGGGTTCCACTTCACCATTCGTGAGTGGCGTTTGGTCGTCAGCTCCGTACAACGGTGCAGCTATGGTAGCAAAATCTGCAATAAAGCGTCTATAGTAGCCAGCGAGGCCCAAAAATGACCTGCTACTTGCTTGTTGATGGGCTGCGGCCAGTCCTGTATGGCCCGCAGTTTGGCTTCTGTGGTTTGACCAACCCCGCCCAATGGTGTACCCCAGGTAGTTTGTCTCACTGAAGGCCACCTTGCACTTCTTCGGGTTTGCCGTGAGCCCTGCTTCCTGAGCGAATCCAGCACCGCTTGTACCCGGGGGTAGGTGGTTGTCCAATCCTGACTTTGTATAACAACATCATCCAAATAAGCCGCTGCGTACTCTTGTGGGGCGCAAGGACTCGATCCATCAGGGCGTTGGAACGTGGCAGGTGCCCCGTGGAGACCAAACGGAAGTCGGGTATACTGGTAAAGAGCCCCTCCGGGGTGGCAAAGGCTGTCTTCTCCTTAGGGCACGCGGGGTCAAGGGCACCTGCCAGTAGCCTTTGTGAGATCAAGAGTGGTTAGGAAACGAGCATGCCCCCAATGGAGTCTATTAAATCATCGACACGAGGCATTGGGTATGCATCAAATTCAGACACTTCATTCAACTTTCGATAGTCATTACAAAATCGTATCTGAACCGTCTGGCTTGGGAACTAGTACGATGGGACTTGCCCAGGCACTGTGGGACTCTTTCGATTACTCTCCCGCATCTTCCCTCACCTCCTTCTGTATAACCACTTTACGAGCCTCTGTGCACGCGGTCATGGCGCTGGTTTACCGTTCGGCCAGGCATGGTGCGGATCTCATGTTGGACCACCTCTGTGTGACCGGGAAGGGAGGAGAAGACATCCTGGTTCTGCTCCACGAGTTCCAGGGCCATCTGTCGTTGATGTGGGGACAGATTTGGACCCAGCTGAACCTCTTCTCGCGCCGGTTCCTGGGTCTCTGTGGGGGGTAGAGAGCTGAACAGCGCCTCTCTGGCGTGCCACTTCTTTAAAGGTTAACATGATAAATCTGCTCAGTTTTCCTTTATCTGGTTGCCTCACCTTGTAGTTTCACTTCTCCATGCTTCAATGACCTCATATGGTCCTTGCCAGGTTGCCAGGAATTTGCACTCAACGGTTGGCACCAGGACCAGCACTCTGTCCCCGGCCCAAACCCCTGGGTTGAGCAGATCTGTTGTAGGAGGCTTGCTGTTGCCGGCTGACTGGCCTCCAGGTGTTCCCGCATCATGGGATAGATGGCCTTCATTCTCTCCCTCATAGCCCCCTACATGGTCGATCAGTGTCCGCTGTTGGCATGGCTGCTCCTCCCAGGCCTCCTTGGCGATGTCGAAGCAGTCCTCTGGGTCTGTAGGAAAGCAAGACTAGGGTGAAAAACCAGTAGAAGACTGAGGTACCTCTCTCACCGTAAATAATATGTATGGTAACAGCTGATCCCAGTTGCTCATCTTCCCCTACCGCTTTCCGCAGCATGGATTTTAGTGTTTTGTTAAAACGTTCGACTAGGCCATCTGTCTGGGGGTGGTAGACCGAGGTTCTCAGCTGTTTGATTTTCAGTAAAGCACAGAGTTCTTTCATCACCCTGGACATGAATGGAGTCCCTTGGTCCGTCAATATCTCTTTTGGGATTCCCAGACTAGTTGAGAGGCGAACAGCTCCTTGGCGATTTGTCTGGATGTAGCCTTCCTCAGCGGAATGGCCTCCGGGTACCGGGACGATAGTCCAGAATGACCAGAATGTATTGATGTCCCCTGGCACTTTTCGGTAGAGGGCCCGACTATGTCTAATCCAATCCTCTCAAAAGGAGTTTCGATAATGGGCAAGGGAATGAGCGGGTTTCTATATGTGGGCTTTGGCGCAACCTGCTGACACTCAGGCAACTACGGCAGTAGTTCTCTATCTCTTTGTGTACTCCTGGCCAAAAGAAACGTTGCATGATTCTTTCCTTAGTCTTCTCTACCCCCAAGTGGGCCCCTAGCGGTGTGTGTGGGCTAGGTTGAGTACTGTGGCCCGATAGGGCTGTGGCACGAGGAGCTGTTCATGCACTTCCCTCATTTTTCTTGACGTATCTGATATACTAACCCCGGTTTACTGCGAAATGGGGGTAAGTAGGGAGTTGTCTTATCACCTACCACTACACCTTCTAATACCTGCACATTTCTTAAGGCATTTGCAAGAGTAGGATCTTGTAATTGAGCCGTACCATACTGGCCTGTGAGAGGGGAAGCTCTTCGGGTGCCTGGGGACGTCTTCTTCACTGGAGAACGGAGCACTTTCCTGGGCTGCGTTCTCTTCTCCAGATCCGGACCAGTCTCGGTGTCGGTCTGGGCACCTGCCATCCCTATCAGAGCCCGGGCGGGAGTGAGTAACTCGGAGGATTGCACCGGAGCCTTCCCAGGATGAGTCTTGCCTCTCCGTTTCCGGAGGTACTCGGGTTATCCTCTCTGAGACTTCTCTCTCTCCAGAGTGGGTAAAAGGCGGGGCAGTCTCGTCCAATTAGGACAGGGACGGGGAGGGAATCAACCACCCCGCCGTCGTGTGTATGTGGTTCCCCGTGTGCTGGTCATTGTAAGTTCAGTAATGGGGTATTCTCTCGGTGTCCCCATGGACACAGGAAACTGGGAGGACTTTCCCCGGGGTCAGACACGTGGGGCCCACCAAATCCTTACGCACCAGGGTGGCCCGGCTACCAGAATCCAGTAAGGCCTCCACATCATGGTGATTCACATGTTACCGGGCAGGTGGGGGGTCGATCTGGGGGCCATCTACGACTCCCAAGAGCGAGGCACAACGATGTGTGGGTGCTGAGCTGGAGGACTCCGCAGTGGGCATAGGTTCATCGGCTGGTTTCCACACTGCCAGGAGATATGTCCCATCTCCCACACACCGGTAACACTGTCGAGTTCCCCATCCTGGTGTACTCTTCTTGACCCGCCTGGTTTCTGGCTCCCCTGGAGCCGGGATTAAGTCCTGGCGCGCGGGTTCGAGACCTTGGGGTCCTTTGGACGGGTTTTCCCCATTTGTGGTGGGGGCCGCACTCCTGGGGTTTTTCCCGGAAGCATTCAGCATCTCCGCTGTGGCTGATACTTTTCCACAGCTTCCACGGTCAGATCAGCCGTGGTCAAGGCCTGTTGACTGATGAACCGTTTTTGCCTCATAAGGCAGGGCGCGTGAGGTAACGATCCACCACAACGGCCTCCACCACCGCCGCGCTGTATTCCTCTGCGGATCCAGCCATTTCCTTGCGAGATTCGGACAAGTTCATGCATCTGCGCCCGAGGAGGTTGGTCTGGTTGGAAGGTCCAACTGTGAAAGCGCTGGGCCATACCAAACCTTGTGAGTCCATTCTGCTGAGGATCTCAGACTTGAGGGCATCATAGTCAGTAACCTGGTCAGGGCCCAGGTCCCGGACAGCATTCAGCGCTTCCCCGGTTAGGAAGGGGGCTAACAGACCAACCCACTGTTGCTTGGGCCAGGCTTCCTAGTGGCCGTGGCCTCAAATGCATGCAGGTATGCCTCAATGTCATCGGTAGCTCCCATCTTAGATATAAAGTCACTTGCCTTTATTGGGCGGGTATTTTGGACCACCCTCTGTCTCTGCAACCCTGCAATTCCTCTGCCTTCAGAAGGTTGGCTTTCTTTTTGCTCCTCCAAGAGAGCCACGTTTGCTTGCATCTGGGCTTGCTGGCCAGCAACAAGGGCTTTCAATATGTCCTCCATTTCAGTCGGCGGGGAGCCTACGGCCAACTTGGAAAACTGGGTGATCAAACCTTCGGTATCCTCCTCTGACATGCACTATTAACGCTTGAGCGTGCCTGTATTCTCCACCATCTGTGATGTCACGAGAGGCTACACAGCTTTCCAGCGGGATTGCTCAAGTAGTGCAAGGAGACCAGGTTCAACCAAAACAAGGATTTTATTAAAGGTCTTGGGAAACTAATGAAAAGTATAACACAATTCTGTTCTCTGGTGGCTCTCTAAGGGTTAACAGTTCAGGGATGTCTCTTCCACATCCAAAATCATAACTCTCCCTCGCTCAAATAACTTTTCCCCAGTCTTACTGTATTCCACGTTGCAGCTGGTGGCCAACCCGGCAAAACGTCCTTCCAAATGTCCCACACGTATTTCCACAGGTGCATATATCCAAAGGTGAGTATTTCCCAAAGGTAAGTATCTCCAAATCCTTATATTCCTCATGGAAGTGGACGTGCAGCACTCTTGTCCTCCAGAGAGCCCAGGTTGGAGACCGTGTCTCTTCCCTTCAACAAACCTTCAGCTCATCAGCTCCTGATTGGTTTCAGCTGCGTGGGAAGATTGGCCATAGAGGGTTGGAGTTCCCGACCATACCAGCAGATGGAGCCATAGCTGTCTGGGTTTGCAGCCATCTCAGGGGGATGTAACGTCCCTCCAGGACACAGCCTCTCGTGACATCACAATATATATATATATATATATATATATATACAGTGGGGAAAAAAGTATTTAGTCAGCCACCAATTGTGCAAGTTCTCCCACTTAAAAAGATGAGAGAGGCCTGTAATTTTCATCATAGGTACACATCAACTATGACAGACAAAATGAGAAAAAATAATCCAGAAAATCACATTGTAGGATTTTTAATGAATTTATTTGCAAATTATGGTGGAAAATAAGTATTTGGTCAATAACAAAAGTTTCTCAATACTTTGTTATATACCCTTTGTTGGCAATGACACAGGTCAAATGTTTTCTGTAAGTCTTCACAAGGTTTTCACACACTGTTGCTTGTATTTTGGCCCATTCCTCCATGCAGATCTCCTCTAGAGCAGTGATGTTTTTGGGCTGTCGCTGGGCAACACGGACTTTCAACTCCCTCCAAAGATGTTCTATGGGGTTGAGATCTGGAGACTGGCTAGGCCACTCCAGGACCTTGAAATGCTTCTTACGAAGCCACTCCTTCGTTGCCCGGGCGGTGTGTTTGGGATCATTGTCATGCTGAAAGACCCAGCCACGTTTCATCTTCAATGCCCTTGCTGATGGAAGGAGGTTTTCACTCAAAATCTCACGATACATGGCCCCATTCATTCTTTCCTTTACACGGATCAGTCGTCCCTGGTCCCTTTGCAGAAAAACAGCCCCAAAGCATGATGTTTCCACCCCTATGCTTCACAGTAGGTATGGTGTTCTTTGGATGCAACTCAGCATTCTTTGTCCTCCAAACACGACGAGTTGAGTTTTTACCAAAAAGTTATATTTTGGTTTCATCTGACCATATGACATTCTCCCAATCCTCTTCTGGATCATCCAAATGCACTCTAGCAAACTTCAGACGGGCCTGGACATGTACTGGCTTAAGCAGGGGGACACGTCTGGCACTGCAGGATTTGAGTCCCTGGCGGCGTAGTGTGTTACTGATGGTAGGCTTTGTTACTTTGGTCCCAGCTCTCTGCAGGTCATTCACTAGGTCCCCCCGTGTGGTTCTGGGATTTTTGCACACCGTTCTTGTGATCATTTTGACCCCACGGGGTGAGATCTTGCGTGGAGCCCCAGATCGAGGGAGATTATCAGTGGTCTTGTATGTCTTCCATTTCCTGATAATTGCTCCCACAGTTGATTTCTTCAAACCAAGCTGCTTAACTATTGCAGAGTCAGTCTTCCCAGCCTGGTGCAGGTCTACAATTTTGTTTCCGGTGTCCTTTGACAGCTCTTTGGTCTTGGCCATAGTGGAGTTTGGAGTGTGACTGTTTGAGGTTGTGGACAGGTGTCTTTTATACTGATAACAAGTTCAAACAGGTGCCATTAATACAGGTAATGAGTGGAGGACAGAGGAGCCTCTTAAAGAAGAAGTTACAGGTCTGTGAGAGCCAGAAATCTTGCTTGTTTGTAGGTGACCAAATACTTATTTTTCACCATAATTTGCAAATAAATTCATAAAAAATCCTACAATGTGATTTTCTAGATTTTTTTTCCTCAATTTGTCTGTCATAGTTGACGTGTACCTATGATGAAAATTACAGGCCTCTCTCATCTTTTTAAGTGGGAGAACTTGCCCAATTGGTGGCTGACTAAATACATTTTTTCCCCACTGTATATTTGCGAGAGAAAAAGCATATGGGAGATTGGAAGTGATGCAGATAATTACATTGATGGAAGTTGCAATCTATCTGAAATACTAAAGCTGATCTACCCCCTAAAAAAATTATAAAAATAAAAATAATAAATAAAATAAAATAAAAGTCCAGTGTAGTTCTTTGAGAGCCGTCATGGTATCGGCTGTGATGATCAAAGTGAATTATCTCGGGAGGTACTGTGGTCGGCATTTGATTGTGAGGGTATTCTAGGTCGGGTGAATAAAAGGACTTAAGTTCCTGCACGTTACCACAATGGAGTCGTGATCTGATTTGCCGAAGGCAGGGCGGGGGAGGGCCTTGTAGCCATCCCAGAAGGGTTAGTAACAATGGTTGAGAGTTTTTGATGTGTGAGTACTATGTTATCACAATCATACCATGAGTAGTTAATCATGAAACAAGCTCCTCCGGCTTTTTTCTTCCCGGAGAGTTCTTTATTCATATCTGTGCGATGTACAGTAATCCCTCGCATGGCAAGGGTACGTTCGAAAATGACCCGCGATAAGTGAAATCCGCGAAATAGGAAAACTTTTTTTTTTTTACAATTAGCAACTATTACATGTATACAAATACAGTGACTCACGTGTAGGCCGTTTCACTGCTCTTCAGACTGGGCCGCTGCATCCTGACTGCGCTCTGCAGTGTTCTCTTCTTCTGGCCCGCGGTGCAGGTGTGTTTGTTCGGAGAAGAACATAGTGATAGGCAGCTGTTGTCGCTCTTTTTCTTCTTTGCAAAAAGATCCTTGTACACCGGACATGCCACCATCGATTACGTTGAGAACTGTAACTAACGGCTCATCAAAGGGTCCCATTCACTCGCTACTCGCTTAAGTTCAGTGGCCATTCGCACCATGGTTTGCTAAGCGACCAAGGTAGTCCTTCCTCCTCATCTCTCGTGTCCTCTTCTCCCTCTTCTCTTTCATCGCCGCTTTGTGGCTTTGTCATTTCTGCCAGCTCTGCATCGGTCAGCGGCTGTGCGTCTCCATCAATCAGGGCGTTTATGTCATCCCGACTCATGTCATTAAAGCTCGTCTCCTCCAATCTGTTTAGCCAGATTCACAGCTGTTTCTACGGCAGAGTTTTTAGCGAATCAGAATGCAGAGCACAATGCACCAAAAAAAAAAAAATGCATTATGAAAATCCGCGAAATAGCGAATCCGCGATAAGTGAACCGCGAAGTGGCGAGGGATCACTGTACTGTGAACCCAGCTGGCTGTATGGACGGGGACAATATATCCGGAGAGAGCCATGATTCCGTGAAACAGAGTATGTTACAGTCCCTGATGTCTCTCTGGAAGGTGATCCTCGCCCTGAGCTCGTCTATTTTATTGTCCAGGGACTGAACGTTAGCGAGTAATATACTCAGAAGCGGTGTATGGTGTGCACGCCTCCTGAGCCAGACTAAAAGTCCACTCCGAATACCTCTTCTCTGCCGGCGGCGTCTTGGAGCAGCCTCTGGGATAAGTTCAATTGCCTTGGGGGGTATGAACAAAGGATCCAATTTAGGAAAGTTGTATTTCTGGTCGAAATGCTGGTGAGTTACCGCCGCTCTGACATCCAAAAGTTATTTCTGGCTGTATGTAATAATGCAAAAACCATTCTGGGCTAATGATGTGAGAAATAACACACAAAAAAACAAAATACTGCAAAGTTGCTTAGGTGCTAGAAACAGAGCGGCCATGTCTGCTCAGTTAGTTGACTGACAGTTTGAGCATCTACAGATCCTCTTTAGGACACAAGCTAAAAAAAAGTGGTATTCAGTCTGGAAGAAACAATATTAAGGAAGGTCTCAAACCCACGCACGCACACACGCACACACACACACACACACACACACACACACACACACACACACACACACACGATATATGGGTTGATGAATGTCCAGTAGGAGGGGCAGTCTGAGGTTTACCAAAACACCAATTGGAGTATGTGTGACTAAAAGTGAAACTGGATAGAGCCTATAAAGACAGGGAGGTCTTATCACAAAGCAGAGCTAAAAGCAGGCTAAGAACCATCACACACCAGGGGAAGACAGACGGAGGAAATCCTTACATAACAGACAGACAAAAACATCAAAAACAGACTTCACACACTTCTCTTCTCTAGAAGCCATCCTCACTCACGCACACTTATCTTCAGACACACAGCGTTAGTCCAGTCCAGACCCCTCAGTACAGCTCAGGTTATCAGTGACCAGTCATGATGTTTACCTTGGGCATGGCTAAGATCCTCTTCTGTGTATTGTTCCTCTACAGCTGCTGCCAAGGTAAGTCCTCTCAGTTACTGGACGGCTTGGTTACTTAATCATCATGATGGGATGTAGATATGTCTTTATTAGGGGGTTTATTACTGTACAACAAGATACACAGATACACACGAGGCATGCACTCACACAGGCAGACAGACAGACAGACAGACAGACAGGCAGGCAGGCAGGCAGACAGACAGACAGACAGACAGACAGACAGACAGACAGACAGACAGACAGACAGACAGACAGACAGACAGACAGACAGACAGACAGACACACACATATTGTAAAAAAAAAAATCTAGTAGATTCAATTAATTATTATTTAGTAACTGGTTCCAGCCTTTTTTAGTTTACTCAACTTTTCGGTCAAAGTGTTACCTGAACTTAACATTTTTAGTTGGCCCAAACTTAGCTTCAAAACTTGGTCAACTTAGCCAAAAAGTAGGTTAGGGACATTCAAATAGTGCTTTTAACATACAACGTTTTCAGATTACATATTCGACACACGTTGACTTTGTGCATGTTCATTTATAGTAGTGGTCACCAACCTTTTCTGAGTCAAGATTACTTTCGCAGTCAAAAAGCAAGCCGAGCTCTACCGCTTTTTTACATTGACCTAATAAAAACAGTTCTGTAAGAATGAGGTTTGTACAGTATGCCTAACACATTACCACAGCATATTGACCATATGCCTGTCCTGCCAATATTGTTCTTCTCAGACCATATTATATTTCAATACTCGAGCTTTGACAACAAAATAGATCTGTTGGTGTAGCACTTGCGAGGCGCAGCTGACATCACATAAGCAGTCCATACATTGGACTGATGGTACCTGGTGCTTTCAATGCCGCATTCAAAACAACTGGGAACTTGGAAATCTCCAACTTATGACTTCAGTGCGTTCAAGACAACTGAGAACTCTGAAAAAACGAATTCCTACTGGGAAAAATGTTTTGAATGGTCATCCAACTCGGAATTCCATGTCGGGAACGCGGATAAGTCTGAGATTTCCGAGTTATTTTGAACACCGCATTAGTGGCAGCGGAGGGAAGGAGAGAGCAGCAGAGGGTCCACGTCCGCCTCTCACGGCCCCTGCTCTCTCCTTCCTTTCCTCTGGTGAGACTGAGCAGAGAGAGGGGACACAATCTTCCACCTGGTGGCGAAACTCGAATCGCTCTGCATCTGCCTCATGCACAAATTCATGTTGTTCCTATGACCAGAGAAAGTGAAATATTCCTTGATATTAAAATAGACACGACGAGCTGCTAATAATAATAAAAACGCAGGGTATCGATACACTACTCATTCATTGCTGCTGCAGCGCAACGGGAAGTAGAGAGAAGCACGTTTTATGTTTTGTAATAGTGTTGAATAAAAACAGTGACAGAGCTGAATAAACACTTAGACATGAACTCACTCATAAAAACAGCAGATCATTGCTGTATTATTTGACAGTCTCTCTCTGGTCATGGTTTAAAAAGTTAGGAAATCTCACGTAGGCTAGTATCAAACTTTGCTATGGCCGGGGTCGTGGAAGCAGTATGCACGGTTATATGAGCTATCTGATTGGCCAGTGCAGTAGATATCCCGGTCCTCTAGGTAGGCGGAGTTTGTCTTTTCAGACAAATGAAATGGTTTAAAATGGGAACAGTTTGCCTACCTGCGCTGGGCTTCTGAATCAAGTACACCTACAGCCAACAGTACAACACAAATATTTTTAAAAAGGAGCACAAGTCTTTATTGTTGGATTTCTACAGAAATGTTTGGTGATCGACTGGGAATGCCTTGTCAATGACCACTGATTTATACAGTAATTATTATTCAACATGTTCTGAGATTCGAATTCACAACCTCCTGGTTCACAGCAGTCCTATATTCCTGCTACGCCACCATGCCTGTCTCGATGACTGACTTCACCTGTATTCCTAAAGTTTGCCCTTCAAAGCAAATCTAAGCTTAAAATAAATACTGTAAATAAATTATTATTATTATTTTATTCATCATAGTGATTAAGGAGTAACATTAAAACAGAAAACCCCTAAAATAAGTAAATCAGTAAATGAAATCCATTGTCAGTTTATTTTATAACTGGCGCAGACATGGTGGTGTAGCAGGACGATTGGAATGCTGCAAACCAAGAGGTTGTGAGTTCAAATCCCAGGAAACTACATGTTGAATAGTAATTTCTGTATAAATGAAAGTTTCAGTAGACTAGAAAAGGCTGTGGATCCAGTTACTAAATAATAATTAATTGAATCAACTAGATGTTTTTTTTTACAGTGCAGGCACACACACACACACACACACACACACACACACACACACACACACACACACACACACACACACACACACACACACACACACACACACACACACACACATACACAAACACACTAGAATATACTTTGTCATCAGGTGAGCTCCCGGAATAGTCAACTCATGTTATCACCTCTCCCACCAGGAAACTAAATGTTGGCACTCAGTGAATAGAATTCTGTTAACAGAAGGAAGGAGTGTTTGTGTGTGTGTGTGTGCGTGCGTGCAAACATGCGTGTGTGTGTGCGCGTGTGATCAAACTATTACCTAACAGTGCACAGTGCCATAGAGTTTGACCCTCTATTGTCTGCAGTGTAGTAAAGTTACAGGGGAATCCCCAGCCAGATAAAAGAGACAGCATGCATCATTAACTATAGTGTCAAATCAACATCTCTCTCTCCCCCTCTCTTTAGCTCGCTCTCTCTCTTAATCTCTCTCTCTCCCCCTCCACTTTCTGTCTTTGTCCACATCTTTCTCATCTCTCTCTCCCTCTCTTTCTCTCTCCCTCTCTTTCTCTCTCCCTCTCTTTCTCTCTCCCTCTCTTTCTCTCTCCCTCTCTTTCTCTCTCCCTCTCTTTGTTCATGTTTGCTCTGCTACAGCCGCAATAGTGCGTTGGACTGATAAAACATTGGACGTGGTCCATGACCCTGCTTCCCACAACTAAAACTACATAAATCCTGAGAAACTCTAAGCCATGCCTAAACAGAGACTCACGGTGAAGGGAGTATTACATTTCAGATCTTACACAACTTAAAACCGTTATACCATATTTCCATTTTGAGAAAAAAGGGGACACTCAATCAATCCCACAAAGACAAAACATTGGCAAATCTCTGTAATATGTGATATGATGTAATATGGCCTGTTCCCCTCAGGTTCTCTCCTTCCTTTCCCCGTTTCCTGTTTCTTTCTCTTTTTCACACATCGTTATTTTGCTCCCGTCTCTTTCTGTCGCTCTCTCGTCTCATTTTCAACGGTCGCACAAAGTTAAACAATAGTTATTTTCTCACTTTTGGGTGAGAAAAGTGTTCAGTGAAGCCAGTTTGGATTTGGCTTCACACCAATCACAGCCAAAAGTCATGTACACAAACAAACAACAATTTGAATTGTTGCATCTCGTTGTGTCATTGACCTCTGGTGGTTAGCTAGCTAGCTAAAACCGTCCCTTTCCTAAATTAGCCATTGATGGCGATAGGGGTTTGGCTGTGGTTTTACTTAATTCTCCATACTGGCCAATGATTATAACGGCGATTCTGATCCAAACATAAATGTATACATTGTGCCCCTGGTCTAAGTTCAATATTTAGCTAGATGTAGTAGGCTATATGTTTTTTTTGGTTATTGCCATGCTGGAATACCCATCCACGACCCATTTTCAATGCCCTGGCTGAGGGAAGGAGGTTCTCACACAAGATTTGACGGTACATGGCCCCGTCCATCGTCCCTTTGATGCGGTGAAGTTGTCCTGTCCCCTTAGCATAAAAACACACCCAAAGCATAATGTTTCCACCACCATGTTTGATGGTGGGGATGGTGTTCTTGGGGTCATAGGCAGCATTCCTCCTCCTCCAAACACGGCGAGTTGAGTTGATGCCAAAGAGCTCGATTTTGGTCTCATCTGACCACAACACTTTCACCCAGTTCTGCTCTGAATCATTCAGATGTTCATTGGCAAACTTCAGATGGGCCTGTATATGTGCTTTCTTGAGCAGGGGGATCTTGCGGGCGCTGCAGGATTTCAGTCCTTCACGGCGGAGTGTGTTACCAATTGTTTTCTTGGTGACTATGGTCCCAGCTGCCTTGAGATCATTGACAAGATCCTCCCGTGTAGTTCTGGGCTGATTCCTCACCGTTCTCATGATCATTGCACCTCCACGAGGTGAGATCTTGCATGGAGCCCCAGGCCGAGGGAGATTGACAGTTCTTTTGTGTTTCTTCCATTTGCGAATAATCGCACCAACTGTTGTCACCTTCTCACCAAGCTGCTTGGCGATGGACTTGTAGGCCATTCCAGCCTTGTGTAGGTCTACAATCTTGTCCCTGACATCCTTGGAGAGCTCTTTGGTCTTAGCCATGGTAGAGAGTTTGGAATCTGATTGACTGATTGCTTCTGTGGACAGGTGTCTTTTATACAGGTAACAAGTTGAGATTAGGAGCACTCCCTTTAAGAGTGTGCTCCTAATCTCAGCTCGTTACCTGTATAAAAGACACCTGGGAGCCAGAAATCTTTCTGATTGAGAGGGTCAAATAATTAAAATGCAAATCAATTTATAACATTTTTGACATGCGTTTTTCTTGATTTTTATTGTTGTTATTCTGTCTCTCACTGTTCAAATAAACCTACCATTAAAATTATAGACTGATCATTTCTTTGTCAGTGGGCAAACGTACAAAATCAGCAGGGGATCAAATGCTTTTTTCCCTCACTGTATATGTAATATGGTTTTTTCCCCCGGCGTCCTTAATGATTTTACACCACTACTCAGTTTCTTTGTTAACCGCCCAACACAGAATAGCCGCATGTGTGCACTCCCTTGGAAATCGTTTGGGGAAAATATCCTTTCTATTTTATTCAGCTATGTTCAATTGTATTCTTCTTACTATAAAATCATATAAAATAATGCCACAGAATTTTAAGCAAATCTCGTCTGCTAAATGAACTAGTGTAGCCCACAGCCATATGACATAGCCAGATCAGGGCCTAACATAAGGACAACTCAGAGTATGCTATTCTGTTCTTCTGAAATAGACTACATTTTCTTCATATCGTGTTTCTTTAGTCCTGTCTAAAATAAATAATGGATGTGTTGTGAATGTGTAGGCTATATTACATTGATTTACTAGACTTTGTCATCTCCTGTCTGGATTACTGCAACTCGCTGTTGGCTGGGCTCCCTGCCTGTGCCATTAAACCCCTACAACTTATCCAGAACGCTGCAGCCCGTCTGGTGTTCAACCTTCCGAAGTTCTCTCACGTCACCCCGCTCCTCCGCACACTCCACTGGCTTCCAGTTGAAGCTCGCATCTGCTACAAGACCATGGTGCTTGCCTACGGAGCTGTGAGGGGAACGGCACCTCCGTAACCTTCAGGCTCTGATCAGTCCCTACACCCAAACGAGGGCATTGCGTTCATCCACATCTGGCCTGCTGGCCCCCCTACCTTTGCGGAAGCACAGTTCCCGCTCAGCCCAGTCAAAACTGTTCGCTGCTCTGGCACCCCAATGGTGGAACAAGCTCCCTCACGACGCTAGGACAGCGGAGTCACTCACCACCTTCCGGAGACACTTGAAACCCCACCTCTTTAAGGAATACCTGGGATAGGATAAAGTAATCCTTCTACCAGCCCCTTAACCCCCCACCCCCAAAAAAAAATCCCACTGGCTATAAGGTGAATGGACCAATTTGTAAGTCGCTCTGGATAAGAGCGTCTGCTAAATGACGTAAATGTAATATGTAGACGTTCCAAAGGTCCGCATAAGTGGCAGGAGATGCTAAACGTGTTTATGTTAACTAACGGTCAATTACCGTGAGACCGGCAGTTATTTGCACGACAATCACAGGCTGATAAATTGTCGTGACCGCCACAGCCCTTGGTATGAACACCAAAACATTCAATGTTGTGAGAGGATACCTCCTTCACTGTTTCACCAACCAAAAGGTATTACGGTTACCATTTCACACCAGAGCGTTCACCATACTTGGACCATCACAGAGAAGTGGTAGATGTGTGTTGATATAATCTGGTAAGGGGTCATATGTTAGGAATGATGATTGAATAATGTCCTGGATGTACATTTGGCCAGGGCATCAGGGTTTCAAAGGTGGGTCAAGACACATCATGAAAACCTAATTCTGTTCCTTGGACAGAGCACCAATGCATCAAACCCAAAAGTGAGAAAATAACTATTGTTCAACTGTGCAACTATTGAAAATATGGTTGCATGATGATACATAATGGTTCAATATTATCATTTATAAATGGTTAATAACCGGAGGTAAATATTGGCTCACTAATTGGCAAACACTGACCAGTTATCATTTTTTTACATTTACATTTCAGTCATTTAGCAGACGCTCTTATCCAGAGCGACTTACAGTTAGTGAGTGCATACATAATTTTTTCATACTGGCCCCCCCGTGGGAATCGAACCCACAACCCTGGCGTTGCAAACGCCATGCTCTACCAACTGAGCTACATCCCTGCCGGCCATTCCCTCCCCTACCCTGGACAACGCTGGGCAAATTGTGCGCCGCCCCATTGGTCTCCCGGTTGCGGCCGTCTACAGCAGAGCCTGGATTCGAACCAGGATCTCTAGTGGCACAACTAGCACTGCGATGCAGTGCCTTAGACCACTGCGCCACTCGGGAGGATATTGCACCAATTTTACCAATACGATATATAACCATTTATTAATGGTTGATAATACATTTACAAATGATTAAATAATAGTTAATAACGCAATTATAACCCCTTCATAAACCTTTTACAAATGAAACCTTATTGTAAAGTGTTGCCCATTATTTGTTGTTGAGGCAATTATCTGCTGACTGTTTAATTGTTTTAAACTTTTATTTTGACAGTTCAATGTTTTTTAAAATTCTCTTTCTCTCCTCTCTCAGTGACTCAGGGCCAGATGGTGATGGACTGCTGTCTGGTTGTCAGTCAAAAAGAGATCCCTAGACGCATTGTCATGGGTTACCAGTCTCAGGTCAGAGGTCAAGGCTGCTCCATCAACGCTGTGGTGTAAGTGAACAACTTGTTTTCATTGGTTTGTATTTACAAGGACCACCCCCTGTAGAGTTGAGAGGATTGTATAGGTTATAAGAAATATGGTGAACTCTCCACATGCCTTTATAAGAAAGCAAGGCTGTTATTATACTGAACTAAAACATAAACACAACATGCAACAATTTCAAAAGGTTTTACTGAGTTACAGTTCATAGAAGGAAATCAGTCAATTGAAATAAATTCATTAGGCCCTAATCTATGCATTTCACATGACTGGGGACTGGCAGAAGACGTCAGTCCGCTAATATAGGACTAGTAAAGGCCCAGTGAACTACTTTTGGGAAAACATTTAAAACTTGAGTCTGAAAATTATCTGTACAAAACAGTTAATCTGATAATACTTATGGAATAAAAAAATACTTGCTTTCTAGGTTCTTGAAATACTTTGCAAATTGAAATTATTTTTGTGTGAAAACTGAAATGGTCTATTCATTCCATTTTAGTAGACACTCTTATCCAGAGCAACGTACAGTAGTGAGTGGATACATTTTCATACTGGTCCCCCGTAGGAACCGAACCCACAACCGTAGCATTGCAAGCGCCACGCTCACTCTACCAACTGAGCTACATCGTCACAAACCACCTGATGTCTCGATGTACTCAATTACTGTATTGTGCATTGTTTTTCTTCATGGTGATGGAAAGTCTACAGGTACAAACCTAGATGACTAGCCTATGTACAATACAGTAATGTAGATTTACATTAAGTGGTTTGTAAGCAGTGGCGGTCGTTGCCGTTTAAGATGAGGGAGGACCATTTTTTTCATGAGCATGGCCTTATTTCTATTACAGCATATTGGATGACTCTCCTTCATTTTCCATTCACCCAGTTCAATGTAACAGTGATAGGTTTAGGCTACTACATGATACTCAAATTTTCCCTATACCCATCATGAGGTTGCTACAACCTAGCCTACGAATGAAAGTTGCACACAGGTCGGGAGAAAAATTTGAGGTGACAGACAGTGACACATGGACTGACGGTGACATTCAATACCGCCTTGCACACTCTTGCCTGCATCTAGCTGATATAGGGTGTAATCATTAGTCCAACAGTTGCAAACGGGAGTTTCTATTGGACAAATTCAGGTATGTTTAAACACAGTTCACTTTCATAGCAGCCACGTTGTATTCCTTCTCGCATCTACACGCTCTTCTCCTCTCACCTTTTCCCTTCGCTTGTGGACTTCAATGCACAACACATCAGCTGTGTGTGACCAAGAGAAAAAACCTTTCCAAGCCAAACCATATTATAACCGCTGCACACAGCCTACATCGTTGTCACCATATTAGCTAAAGTAACGTCATAGTCAGCATAGCTAATAGAACAAATTCATTAGTAAACCCGCTACAATCATGCAGTAACGTTACAGTGTGCAGTCAGTAAGCAATTTGGCACTTACACCGACCGGCTGCGGTGACAATAAATTAGTAAAACCAAAAGTTTCCCTTGACTTGGAAGAGTTCCATTGTTGTGTTGGATAGGCATAGCCAGCAAGCTAACATAGCATCCCTCTGTTTGAGCCAGGTGTTTCAGTAGTCTAAACTAGCTAGCTGCATTTGCTAGCTAAGTAAGTGAAACTGAAAGTTTAATTAAAAAAAAAGATAATCTCTCTCTCTCTCTCTCTCTCTCTCTCTCTTGCTTCTCCTTCATTTTGGAAGAAATTAATTTGTTCAAAACTGTTAAACTATTGTCTTTCTCTCTGTTCGTGTCAACTACTCACCACATTTTATGCAGTACAGTGCTAGCTAGCTGTAGCTTATGATTTCAGTACTAGATTAATTATTTGTTCCTTTGATTGGGTGGACAACATGTCAGTTCATGCTGCAAGAGCTTTGATAGGTTGGAAGACATTCTCCAGAAGTTGCCATAATTACTGTGTAAGTCTATGGAAGGGGGTGAGAACCATGAGCCTCCCAGGTTTTGTATTGAAGTCAATGTACCCAGAGGAGGACGGAAGCTAGGTGTCCTCCGGCTACACCATGGGGCTACCCTACAGAGTGCTCCTGAGGCTACTGTAGACTTTAATTGCAAAATAGTGTGTTTTAATCAATTATTTGGTCAAATGTGATTATATTTAGTATAGTTTTATCTAAAAAGGATAACGTTTTTAATGTTTTACAATTTTTATTTTTATGAAATTCACTGAGGAGGAGCTCAAATGCATTAAGAAGAAAGAAATTCCACAAATTAACTTTTAACAAGGCACACCTGTTAATTGAAATGCATTCCAGGTGACTACCTTATGAAGCTGGTTGAGAGAATGCCAAGAGTATGCAAAGCTGTCATCAAGGCAAAGGGTGGCTACTTTGAAGAATATAAAATATAAAATATATATTGATTTGTTTAAACCTTTTTTGGTTACTACATGATTCCATATGTGTTATTTCATTGTTTTGATGTCTTCACTATTATTATACAATATAGAAAATAGTAAAAATAAAGAACAACCCTTGAATGAGTAGGCGTGTCCAAACCTTTGACTGGTACTGTACATTTTTCTAAAAATGATATACGTTTTAAATTCTGATTTTTCAGGGGGTGCTGCAGCACTTTCAGCACCCCTACTTCCCACGGCTATGCCAGTAGCAGGAGTTTGATCACAGCATATGCCTTACTCTCTGTCCCTCCCTGTAACCTCTCTCCCCATCTCATTCCTTACTCTCTGTCCCTCCCTGTAACCTCTCTCCCCAATCTCATTCCTTACTCTCTGTCCCTCCCTGTAACCTCTCTCCTCATCTCATTCCTTACTCTCTGTCCCTCCCTGTAACCTCTCTCCCCATCTCATTCCTTACTCTCTGTCCCTCCCTGTAACCTCTCTCCCCATCTCATTCCTTACTCTCTGTCCCTCCCTGTAACCTCTCTCCCCAATCTCATTCCTTACTCTCTGTCCCTCCCTGTAACCTGTCTCCCTTCTCATTCCTTACTCTCTGTCCCTCCCTGTAACCTCTCTCCCCATCTCATTCCTTACTCTCTGTCCCTCCCTGTAACCTGTCTCCCTTCTCATTCCTTACTCTCTGTCCCTCCCTGTAACCTCTCTCCCCATCTCATTCCTTACTCTCTGTCCCTCCCTGTAACCTGTCTCCCTTCTCATTCCTTACTCTCTGTCCCTCCCTGTAACCTCTCTCCCCAATCTCATTCCTTACTCTCTGTCCCTCCCTGTAACCTCTCTCCCCATCTCATTCCTTACTCTCTGTCCCTCCCTGTAACCTCTCTCCCCCTCTCATTCCTTACTCTCTGTCCCTCCCTGTAACCTCTCTCCCCATCTCATTCCTTACTCTCTGTCCCTCCCTGTAACCTCTCTCCCCATCTCATTCCTTACTCTCTGTCCCCTCCCTGTAACCTCTCTCCCCATCTCATTCCTTACTCTCTGTCCCTCCCTGTAACCTCTCTCCCCAATCTCATTCCTTACTCTCTGTCCCTCCCTGTAACCTCTCTCCCCATCTCATTCCTTACTCTCTGTCCCTCCCTGTAACCTCTCTCCCCATCTCATTCCTTACTCTCTGTCCCTCCCTGTAACCTCTCTCCCCATCTCATTCCTTACTCTCTGTCCCTCCCTGTAACCTCTCTCCCCATCTCATTCCTTACTCTCTGTCCCTCCCTGCAACCTCTCTCCCCATCTCATTCCTTACTCTCTGTCCCTCCCTGTAACCTCTCTCCCCCATCTCATTCCTTACTCTCTGTCCCTCCCTGTAACCTCTCTCCCCCTCTCATTCCTTACTCTCTGTCCCTCCCTGTAACCTCTCTCCCCATCTCATTCCTTACTCTCTGTCCCTCCCCGTAACCTCTCTCCCCATCTCATTCCTTACTCTCTGTCCCTCCCTGTAACCTCTCTCCCCATCTCATTCCTTACTCTCTGTCCCTCCCTGTAACCTCTCTCCCCAATCTCATTCCTTACTCTCTGTCCCTCCCTGAAACCTCTCTCCCCTCTCATTCCTTACTCCCTGTCCCTCCCTGTAACCTCTCTCCCCAATCTCATTCCTTACTCTCTGTCCCTCCCTGTAACCTCTCTCCCCATCTCATTCCTTACTCTCTGTCCCTCCCTGTAACCTCTCTCCCCTCTCATTCCTTACTCCCTGTCCCTCCCTGTAACCTCTCTCCCCAATCTCATTCCTTACTCTCTGTCCCTCCCTGTAACCTCTCTCCCCATCTCATTCCTTACTCTCTGTCCCTCCCCGTAACCTCTCTCCCCATCTCATTCCTTACTCTCTGTCCCTCCCTGTAACCTCTCTCCCCATCTCATTCCTTACTCTCTGTCCCTCCCCGTAACCTCTCTCCCCATCTCATTCCTTACTCTCTGTCCCTCCCTGTAACCTCTCTCCCCATCTCATTCCTTACTCTCTGTCCCTCCCTGTAACCTCTCTCCCCCATCTCATTCCTTACTCTCTGTCCCTCCCTGTAACCTCTCTCCCCATCTCATTCCTTACTCTCTGTCCCTCCCTGTAACCTCTCTCCCCATCTCATTCCTTACTCTCTGTCCCTCCCTGTAACCTCTCTCCCCATCTCATTCCTTACTCTCTGTCCCTCCCTGTAACCTCTCTCCCCAATCTCATTCCTTACTCTCTGTCCCTCCCTGTAACCTCTCTCCCCATCTCATTCCTTACTCTCTGTCCCTCCCTGTAACCTCTCTCCCCATCTCATTCCTTACTCTCTGTCCCTCCCTGTAACCTCTCTCCCCAATCTCATTCCTTACTCTCTGTCCCTCCCTGTAACCTCTCTCCCCATCTCATTCCTTACTCTCTGTCCCTCCCTGTAACCTCTCTCCCCAATCTCATTCCTTACTCTCTGTCCCTCCCTGTAACCTCTCTCCCCAATCTCATTCCTTACTCTCTGTCCCTCCCTGTAACCTCTCTCCCCATCTCATTCCTTACTCTCTGTCCCTCCCTGTAACCTCTCTCCCCAATCTCATTCCTTACTCTCTGTCCCTCCCTGTAACCTCTCTCCCCATCTCATTCTTTACTGCAGCTTCACTACCAAGAGGGGACTCAAGCTGTGTGCTCCCACTGATCCCACCTGGGTTACAGACCTGATGAAACACATGGACCGCCTCATCAATAAGTGCCAAGAAACAAACTTCAAGGTACCATCCTTAATGTACAAGCAATGTGCATGTAGATGACATAGATTACAGTATATAGTAGATATAGTACTGTGTAGATTACATGCTGAGTTAGTCCCGAGTTATGATTTGGTGGTTAAGCAGGTGGCTTAGTGGTTAAGAGCGTTGTGCCAGTAACCGAAAGGTCGCTGGTTCTAATCCCCGAGCCAACTAGGTGAAAAATCTGTGCCCTTGAGCAAGGCACTTAACCCTAATTGCTCTGGATAAGAGCGTCTACTAAATTGTAAATGTGGTTGGCTTAATCTGTAGTAGATATAGTACTGTGTAGGTTAGTCTGAGTTATGATTTGGTGGTTAAGAGCATTGTGCCGTGTAAATGTGGTTGGCTTTAATCTCTCGCAAATCTTTCACATGTTTTTAGCTGCAACCATTGAACCATTGAACCAATGATGTTGAGTGTTGAGTCCCAGAAAAAAAAACGTTTAAAAAAAAAAACCTATGTGATTCAGCTGTTACTAAAACCACTAAAGTCTGGAATTCAAGAGAAGTTCAGTTCAGTTTCCCTAAACTTACTTTAGCTGCTGACCTAACTCTGTGTGTCTGTGTGGTTGCAGGCTAAACACTGTAAGAAGCTGAAGCCTAAGAGTTCCTAAGGTCCCCTGCTGGAACCCCTCACCACCATCCCCACCCGCCTCTCCCGGTCCAAAGAACAGTGACAGAGCCTGAGAAGAACCTTCCAAGTGGGTGAAGAACAGGGTGGGAGAAGTTAAAAAAAAAAAAAAAAATGTCTAAAGTGATTCCTCCTACCACTAATGCACTTTTTCAGTTTCCTTCCGTCTTGAGTCTTTAGTTAATCCAATAGACCGCCTTGCTTAAGCTACCATGTTGTTTCTCAGTGGCACTTTCATGTAACAGACATTTCTTTTTTTATATGTGACAAAATATTGAATGATAATATTCCAAAAAGAGTAGACTAGCTTTGACCTCACATCTGGACTGACCCTTAAATAGATTGGAAGAGAAACAAAATGGCAGAAGTTGAAATGACTTTAAGGTCATCAAATACAGTTTTATTTGTCACATGCTTCGTGAACAACAGGTGTAGACTAACAGTGAAATGCTTACTTACACGACCTGTTCCAACAATGCAGGGTTAAAGATAAAAAATATATAAAATCAGAATCAGAAATGAGAAAGAATCAGGGATTAGAGGTCAGGGGTCAAGGTGCTGGCAGATGGTTAGAACACCCATCTCCCTAAAGTGAATCTGTACGTCAATCTCAGATAATTAAATATTTCTTATCATTTGTGAACCTACAATGTGAACCTACTTTGATGAATTTATATATTTTCATGGACCTTTTGTTTTTTCAATAAAGACTTTGTCAAATCAATATTCTGAGTGAACACATTGCTGTATTTCAAACAGAATGAGACACAGACTTTTGAGGACCGTGGTGTATGGGCCGGATTCCCGGACACAGATTAAAGCTCATGGGCCCAAATTGCTAAACAACAAGAAGTATAACTATTCGCCAATAGAGGGCACTAAACACCCAAACTTGTGGCTGTTTAAATACCGCAGTAGATAGGTGTGTGTGATCAGAAGGAAACACAATGAAAAATCTTCAAATGTAGTGTCGTGGAAATTCACCACTAAGGACTCAAATTCAAAGTAAATTAAGCAATCTTTATTATCACTGCCGTAGAGGTTCACAAACTCAATACAAGCTTGATGAAACTCTGAAAAGGGGCATTCCCTTTTCAGTCCCTTTATGCTGCTACACAAACAGGTCATATAAGCATGGTTGGTTCCTGCATGAGACTGACTGATACCACACCAGGCTTCTTACCTTGAAACTGAGATACTCCTTTTGGTTCCCAGAGCATGTTTTGGGCGTACAGCCAAATTGCTTATCAGTGATAGTGTGGATTCCGCCCATGTACAATCAATCAGCCACTCGCATGAACCCAACCAAGACAGGTTATTAGAAAAACAGCATTATGCTAAACATGCGATCTGATACACACAGAGAAAATTTCCAGCACAGTCGTTTTTGTCTTTAATTACCATGGTTTTTACACAGGAAGGTGATTTTCTGTTAAAGGCGCATTACACAACATCTCCACATGCAAAGTCTAAATTCTTTAAGCAACTAAAAGCCTGTCATTAACAGTGCTATTGTAACCTGTAATGCAGCCTCTGCCAAAAGATCTGGACCTTAGAGGGCCAATCCACAGTTAAAACAATAAACAAGGCAACAGTAAACATGTCTTCCCAACGAATGACGCAGTGCCCCCCCCCAATTGAGATATTGTGTGTGACCTTACAAATTTCAGTTATCAAATTTCAGTTATCGTATGTGACCACAGATTATCCATTGTATTGACCAGATACTCAAGTGGCCACTCTAATAATGAAAATAAACGTCTTCAAAAATGGAAGGTAGTTAGCCTGGGTACCAGTCTTTTTAGATAATCCACTCCATGTACTCCATGTCATGTGCCAAAGAAAAAACACCACTTGCAGGAGAAGACAGAATTTGGGCCCAGCTAACCCACTCGCGTCGCCTCTTCCTCTCTGGTTTGACTCAAAAACGTCAGTTAATAATGGGCAATCGGTCTAATTTTAAAAAGGCCGGATCTCAATGGCAAGACGCATCATTCACCTAAGTTTCGTCATGTTTCGGGCCAGTGCTGTCTGAGATTTCGCGTGTGAATAACATACGAACAGACAGACCGACGGACGGACGGAGACCGATCCACAGTCCCCTGCCCAATATCATCATGGGGGACAAAAAGCCGTTACCCGCCTTTGTTTTGGTAAGAAGCTGAGGGGGGACAAGGGGAAGATCTCAACTGCATACTCCTCGCCTCCTCTCTCCTAGCCTCTTTCTCAAAACCCATTGGAGGAAAAATCCAGAGGTCCCTCCCCTTTGACCTTCTCCTCCAATGGGTTTTGAGAAGGAGGCGAGGAGAGAGGACGCGAGGACTATGCAGTTCAGATCAAATCAAATCAAATTTTATTGGCCACATGCGCCGAATACAACAGGTGCAGACATTACAGTGAAATGCTTACTTACAGCCCTTAACCAACAGTGCATTTATTTTTTAATAAAAAAGTAAAATAAAACAACAACAAAAAAGTGTTGAGAAAAAAAGAGCAGAAGTAAAATAAAATAACAGTAGGGAGGCTATATATACAGGGGGGTACCGGTGCAGAGTCAATGTGCGGGGGCACCGGCTAGTTGAGGTAGTTGAAGTAATTTGTACATGTGAGTGACTATGCATAAATAATTAACAGAGTAGCAGCAGCGTAAAAATATGGGGTGGGGGGTGGGGGTGGTGGGGTCAGTGCAAATAGTCCGGGTAGCCATGATTAGCTGTTCAGGAGTCTTATGGCTTGGGGGTAGAAGCTGTTGAGAAGTCTTTTGGAGCTAGACTTGGCACTCCGGTACCGCTTGCCGTGCGGTAGCAGAGAGAACAGTCTATGACTAGGGTGGCTGGAGTCTTTGACAATTTTGAGGGCCTTCCTCTGACACCGCCTGGTATAGAGGTCCTGGATGGCAGGAAGCTTGGCCCCAGTGATGTACTGGGCCGTACGCACTACCCTCTGTAGTGCCTTGTGGTCGGAGGCTGAGCAGTTGCCATACCAGGCGGTGATGCAACCAGTCAGGATGCTCACGAAGGTGCAGCTGTAGAAGTTTTTGAGGATCTGAGGACCCATGCCAAATCTTTTCAGTCTCCTGAGGGGGAATAGGCTTTGTCGTGCCCTCTTCACGACTGTCTTGGTGTGTTTGCTCTCAAACTGTTCCACTACAGCCCCATCGATGAGAATGGGGGCGTGCTCAGTCCTCTTTTTTTTCCTGTAATTCACAATCATCTCCTTTGTCTTGGTCACGTTGAGGGAGAGGTTGTTATCCTGGCACCACAAGGCCAGGTCTCTGACCTCCTCCCTATAGGCTGTCTCATCGTTGTCTGTGATCAGGCCTACCACTGTTGTGTCGTCGGCAAACTAAATGATGGTGTTGGAGTCGTGCCTGGCCATGCAGTCATGGGTGTACAGGAGGGGACTGAGCACGCACCCCTGAGGGGCCCCCGTGTTGAGGATCAGTGTGGCAGATGTGTTGTTACCTACCCTTACCACCTGGGGGCGGCCCGTCAGGAAGTCCAGGATCCAGTTGCAGAGGGAGGTGTTTAGTCCCAGGATCCTTAGCTTAGTGATGAGCTTTGAGGGCACTATGGTGTTGAATGCTGAGCTGTAGTCAATGAATAGCATTCTCACGTAGGTGTTCCTCTTGTCCAGGTGGGAAAGGGCAGTGTGGAGTGCAATAGAGATTGCATCATCTGTGGATCTATTGGGGCGGTATGCAAATTGGAGTGGGTCTAGGGTTCCTGGGATAATGGTGTTGATGTGAGCCATGACCAGCCTTTCAAAGCACTTCATGGCTACAGACATCAGTGCTACGGGTCGGTAGTCATTTAGGCAGGCTATCTTAGTGTCCTTGGGCACGGGGACTATGGTGGTCTGCTTGAAACATGTTGGTATTACAGACTCAGTCAGGGACATGTTGAAAATGTCAGTGAAGACACTTGCCAGTTGGTCAGCACATGCTCGGAGTACACGTCCTGGTAATCCGTCTGGCCCTGCGGCCTTGTGAATGTTGACCTGCTTAAAAGTCATACTCACATTGGCTACGGAGAGCGTGATCACATAGTCATCTGGAACAGCTGGTGCTCTCATGCATGCTTCAGTGTTGCTTGCCTCGAAGCCAGCATAGAAGTGGTTTAGCTCGTCTGGAAGTCTTGTGTCACTGGGCAGCTCGCGGCTGTGCTTCCCTTTGTAGTCTGTAATAGTTTTCAAGCCCTGCCACATCCGACGAGCGTCAGAGACGGTGTAGTACGATTCAATCTTCCCATTGTCCATGTTCCCTCAGCCCCATGTTCCCTCAGCTCCATGTTCCCTCAGCCCTGTGTTCCCTCAGTCTATGTTCCCTCAACCCTACATTCCCTCAGTCATATGTTCCCTGAGTATCCACTGAACCAATTTCAATCAAAATTGGCACAAATGCTTACTGTTTTAAAGGGCAATTTCGCCATGTTTCAAACTCATATTCTTTATCTCCCCATCACAATACCGTGTTTACCACTGGAGGCTGGTGGGAGGAGCTATAGGAGGACTTGCTCATTGTAATGTCTGGAATGGAATTAATGGAATGGAGTCAAACGTGGTTTCCATGTGATCTGTTTGAAACTGTTCCATTTATT
Organism: Coregonus clupeaformis; assembly: GCF_020615455.1. Lineage (NCBI taxonomy): Eukaryota > Metazoa > Chordata > Actinopteri > Salmoniformes > Salmonidae > Coregonus > Coregonus clupeaformis. Next base: position 21,380,615 of record NC_059207.1, read on the forward strand.
CCATTTGTCTATTATTCTTTTCAAACGCATTCAAGCTCTGTCAACCATTTTCAGGTCTTGTCATAGACTTTCAAGCAGATTTAAATAAAAACTGTAACTCAGCCACTCAGGAACATTCACTGTCTTCTTGGTAAGCAACTCCAGTGTAGATTTGGCCTTGTGTTTTAGGTTACTGTCCTGCTGAAAGGTACATTTATCTCCCAGTGTCTGGTGGAAAGCAGACTGAACCAGTTTTTCCTTTAGGATTTGCCGTTCCTTTTTTATCCTGAAAAACTCCCCAGTCCTTAATGATAAAGATAACACGCATACCCATAACATGATGCAGCCACCACAATGTTGGAAAATATGGAGAGTGGTACTCAGTAATGTGTTGAATTGGATTTGCCTCAAATATAACACTTTTTATTCAGGACAAAAAGTGAATTGCTTTGCCACATTTTTTGCTTTATTATTTTAGTGCCTTGTTGCATAGAAGATACATGTTTTGGAATATTTGTATTCTGTACAGGCTTCCTTCTTTTCAGTCTGTCAGTTAGGTTAGTATTGTGGAGTAACTACAATGTTGTGGATCCATCCTCAGTTTTCTCCTATCACAGCCATTACACTCTGTAACTGTTTTAAAGTCACCATTTCTTCTTCTCTGGCAACTGAGTTAGGAAGGACACCTGTATCTTTGTAGTGACTGGGTGCATTGATACACCATCCAAAGTGTAATTAATAACTTCACCATGCTCAAAGGGATATTCAATGTCTGCTTTTTTTTTTTTTTACCATCTACCAATAGGTGCCCTTCTTTGCGAGGCATTGGAAAACATCCCTGGTCTTTGTCGTTGAATCTGTGTTTGAAATTCACTGCTCGACTGAGGCACCTTACAGATAATTGTATGTGTGGGGTACAGAGATGAGGTAGTCATTCAAAAATCATGTTATACACTATTATTGAGTCCATGCAACTTATTATGTGACTTGTTAAGCACATTTTTATTGCTGAACTTATTTAGGCTTGCCATAATAAAGGGATTGAATATTTATTGAATCAAGACATTTCAGCTTTTCATTATTTATTAATTTGTAAAAATGTGGAAAAACATAATTCCACTTTGACATTATGTGGTATTGTGCGTAGGCCAATGACAACAAATCTCAATTTAATCAATTTTAAATTCAGGCTGTAACACAACAACATGTGGAAAAAGTCAAGGGGTGTGAATACTTTCTGAAGCCACTGTATACAGTAGAAGTCGGAAGTTTACATACACTTAGGTTGGAGTCATTGTCACGAATTCTGCCGAGGCTGCTCCTCCTCCTTGCTCGGGCAGGCTTCGGCGTTCGTCGTCCCCGGAGTACTAGCTGCCACCGTTGAATGTTATCGATGTTTGTTTGGTTTTGTCTTCTTTGTACACCTGTTTCCATTTAGTGTTCATTATGTCTCCTATAAGTTTCTCGTTTTGTTTGTAGTTTTTTGTGTGTAATTGTACGCCTGTCCGTTGGGGTTGTTGGTTTTTGCATTCTCTTTATTCAAGAGTATTTACGCACTGTCTGCGTATCACGCGCCTCCGTCGTTTGAGGCCCTTTATTTTGTATTGTCCTTTTTCCTGACTAGCAAAGTCTGTTTGGACTAAGCTTCTGTGTCCTGCGCCTGACTCCACCACCGCTTAGACATCAGCACCTCTGACAGAATTACACACCATTATGGAGTCAGCAGGAGCAGCGGCGGCACCCGAGTCGCTGGAAGATCGAGTCAGCGGTCAAGACGCCAGGATCCAGCAACTTGGATCCGCCCTGCATGAGGTGATCAACACTCTGCGCCGATGGGAGAGCGGAGGAGTGCCCACACCTTCTCCAACCTTACCACCACCATCGGTCAGTCCTCCCATCCCAGCTCCGGAATCCAGTGGGATTCGCCTCTCGCTCCCGAGGGCGTATGATGGCACCGCAGCCGGGTGTCAGGGGTTCCTCCTGCAGGTGGAACTCTACCTGGCCACCATACACCCGGCGCCCTCGGGATACGAGAGCGTTTCCGCCCTCATCTCCTGTCTATCCGGCAAGGCGTTGGAATGGGCTAACGCCGAATGGAGGGGGATAGACGCCGCCACCATCACCTACGCGGAGTTCTCCCGCCACTTCAGGGCAGTGTTCGATCATCCACCTGAGGGGAAAGCGGCGGGGGAGCGTCTATTCTACCTCCGACAGGGGAAGAGGAGCGCACAGGAGTTCGCCCTGGAATTCCGGACTCTAGCGGCGGATGCGGGGTGGAATGAGAGGGCCCTCATCGACCACTATCGATGCAGTCTACGGGAGGACGTTCGTCAAGAGCTGGCCTGCAGGGACACCAACCTATCGTTCGACCAGTTGGTGGACATGTCCATCCATCTCGATACCCTGCTGGCCACCCGCGGACGTCCCGAGTTGGGGCCGTCCATTCCATCCTCCAGCACCTCCGAGCCGAGCCCAATGGAGCTCGGGGGTGCTGGCGCTAGAGAGAGGAGGAGAGGGAGCCCGAGGGCGGCCGTCCCCTGCACCAACTGTGGCCGTGGAGGGCACACTGCGGCTAGGTGCTGGGGAGGGTCTCCAGGGGGACGGGACAACAGGTCACGCACTGGGGAGTCATTTCAGGTGAGTAGGCGCCCCACTTACCCAGAGCTCTCTGTTGTTCACTTATGTATACCTGTAAGATTTCCTCAGGTTGCACCTCATTCCCAGCATAAGGCGCTAGTCGATTCAGGCGCAGCTGGGAATTTTATTGATCGGAATTTTTGTGTAAGGTTAGGGATATACCTCCTGCCTGTTGATGCTCCCTTCCTTGTCCATGCACTAGATAGCCGCCTGTTGGGATTGGGGTTGATTAGAGAGGTCACAGCACCACTAAAGATGAGTACGCAGGGGGGTCATGAGGAGACTATTCAGTTATATCTGATCGACTCTCCTGCGTATCCTGTGGTGCTGGGGCTTCCCTGGTTAATCACACATGATCCCTCCATTTCGTGGCAACAGAGGGCTCTCAAGGAGTGGTCTGCCCAGTGTGTAGGGCGATGTCTAGGTGTTTCCGTGGGGGCGACCTCGGTGGAGAGTCCGAACCAAGTGCCCGGATTGCACATTCCCCCTGAGTATGAGGATTTAGCACTCGTGTTCAGCAAAACGAGGGCGACGCGATTGCCGCCTCATAGACAGGGGGATTGTGCGATAGACCTCCAGACAGGAGCAGCGCTTCCGCGGAGCCATGTGTATCCTCTGTCTCAAGAGGAGAAGGTGGCTATGGAGACATACATAGCCGAGTCTCTGAGACAGGGATACATACGGCCCTCCACTTCCCCTGCGTCCTCAAGTTTCTTTTTTGTGAAGAAGAAGGATGGAGGGTTGCGCTGTCACGATTTAACTAGATATGAACCCAAATGCAGACAACTACACCGAGCCAGAGAAGGTTTAACAGGTTTATTTACAAAAGTTCAATTTGTCCAGGTTTCCAATAATAGGGGAAGAGCAAGTCCAGGTTAACAGGGAGGGTAACAGATCCAGGTTCAGAGCAGGAGTGGTACCGTAACGTCCTAGTGTCCGTGGTGAGTCCAAAAGGAAGGTCCGGTAGTGGTAAGCAGGATGGTGATGGCAGGAGTGAAGCGGAGGCAGGAGTCAGGTTCCAATAATCTGTGGCACAGGAGAAAAGTAACTAGAACAGGCCAAAAACACAAAGGGCGAAAACAAGCAGGTTGAGTCAACAGCGAAACTAACATGGTAGTCTTGACTATGATCTGACGATGAGTGGCAAGTTTGACCGGGTCTTAAAGGCTGAGGTGATTATGGTGAATGAGCTGCAGCTGGAACCCTGACTCCCGCACACCAGACTTCACTCCTGCAATCAAGGACAGACAGAGGGGAGGGAGAGAGCAGAGAGAGAGCTACCTAGCAGCAGTAGGCCTAACAGTACCCCCCCCTCTACGGACGCCACCTGGCGGCCGACAGGGTTTATCGGGATGTAACCTATGAAATTCATGGACCAGAGCAGGATCCACAATGAAGCTCCTGGGCACCCAGGAACGTTCCTCAGGACCATAACCCTCCCAATCCACCAGGTACTGGAAACCACGACCCCGGCGGCGAACATCCAGAAGTCGCCGGACAGTGTAGACAGGACCCCCACCCACGATCCTGGGCGGAGGAGGGGGACGAGAGGGCGGGCACAGAGGGCTAACAGACACAGGCTTAATCTGTGAAACATGAAAAGTGGAATGAACCCGTAGGGAGGCAGGAAGCTGTAGCTTAACTGCGCAGGGGTTAACAATAGACAGTATCTTGAACGGTCCTATAAAACGCGGCGCCATCTTCTTAGACTCCACTTTCAATGGAAGATCACGTGACTTAAGCCATACCTCTTGACCAGGAGAGTAACCGGGAGCCTGTGACCGGTGACGGTTGGCTTGCCTCTGCATGTATGACGAAGCTCGGGACAGAGCTACCCTGGCCTTCCTCCAGACCTTGAAGCAGCGGCGCATGTGGGACTGCACCGAGGGTACCGCCAGTTCCCTCTCTTGAGAAGGGAACAGGGGAGGTTGATAACCCAGAGCACACAGAAAGGGAGACAAACCAGAGGGAAGCGTTAGTCAAGGTGTTATGAGCATATTCCACCCAGGGGAGCATGGAGCTCCATGACCCAGGGTTAGACCCTGTGACACAGCGGAGAGCGGTCTCCATCTCCTGGTTCGCTCTCTCGGCTTGCCCGTTGGTCTGGGGATGATATCCCGAGGACAGGCTGGATGTGATGCCCAAAGCTTTACAGAACGCCTTCCATACCTGGGAGACAAACTGGGGACCCCTGTCAGAGACAATATCAGAGGGTAAACCATGAGAGCGGAACACATGTTCAACCAAAATATCAGCCGTCTCTCTGGCCGTGGGCAGTTTAGGTAGAGCCAAAAAATGAGCGAACTTAGAAAAAGCGATCAATCACAGTAAAAATGACAGTCTTTCCGGACGAGGGGGAAGTCCAGTGACAAAATCCATGGCAATGTGCGACCAGGGCCGGCTGGGTATTGGCAGAGGTCGTAGATGACCAGCGCTGGCCTGGGTGGAGTTTTTACTTCGTGCACATACCGTACAAGCAGCAATGAAGGCTCGAGTGTCCGCCTCCATCCTGGGCCACCAGAACTTCCGTCGCACAAAGTCAAGGGTCCGCGTAACTCCAGGGTGACAGGTAAGGGGAGACGAGTGAGCCCACTGAAGTACCTGGGAGCGAACAGCCTCAGGGACAAACAACCCGGTTAGGAGGACCCCTCCCAGGGTCAGCTTGATGATGTTGAGCCTGTCTAACAATCCCTCGATGTCACATGTGATGGCCGCAATACTGCAGGTAGGAGGCAAGATGGGTTCAGGGTTACTACCAGTATCGACAGCCGAATGAACACGAGACAGGGCATCAGGCTTGACGTTGCGTGACCCAGGACGGTAAGACAGAGAAAAATTGAATCTCCCAAAAAATAGTGCCCACCTGGCTTGACGGGGGTTGAGCTGCTTCGCTGACTGGATGTATGCCAGATTCTTATGATCCATCCAAACGATGAAGGGTTGTTCCGCCCCCTCCAACCAATGCCGCCACTCCTCGAGAGCCAGCTTAATGGCGAGCAGTTCACGATTGCCAACATCATAATTCCTATCTGCCTGAGAAAGTTTCCTTGAAAGAAAAGCACAGGGATGCAGTTTGTTATCTTCAGGAGAACGTTGTGACAACACCGCACCTACCCCAGTGTCGGATGCATCCACCTCTACGACAAACTGGCGGTCGGGGTCCGGCTGCATCAGAATGGGAGCCGAGGCGAAGCGATGTTTCAGTTCTTCGAACGCTGATTCGGCCCCTTCATTCCAAGCGAACGGTCGTGAGATGGAGGTGAGAGCGGTGAGTGGCGCCGCAATGCGGCTGTAGTCCTTGATGAACCTCCTGTAGAAGTTCGCAAACCCCAGGAATCGTTGAAGTTGTTTGCGGGTGGAGGGGCTGGCCAGTCCGTGACAGCAGAGATCTTAGCTGGGTCCATCCGCAACTCCCCTGAGCTATTATGTAACCCCCAAAAGAGGTCTCAGACACATGAAACTCACATTTCTCCATCTTCACAAATAGCTTGTTCTCCAACAACCTTTGCAACACCTGGCGCACATGCAGTTCATGTTCCTGGGAGGACTCAGAGAAAATCAGGATATCATCCAGATAGACAAAAACAAAACGATTCAACATGTCCCGAAGGACATCGTTCACTAGTGCCTGAAAAACAGCAGGGGCATTAGACAACCCAAAAGGCATGACCAGATACTCAAAATGTCCCAAGGGTGTGTTGAAGGCAGTCTTCCATTCATCACCTTTATGAATGCGCACCAGGTGATACGCATTTCGTAGATCCAGTTAAGGTAAAGATAGTTGCACCATGTAGGAGGGGAAAAGCAGAATTAATTAAAGGCAGAGAATATTTGTTCTTAATGGTGATGTTGTTAAGTCCACGGAAATCAATACAGGGTCTAAGGGTCTTATCCTTCTTTCCAACAAAAAAGAATCCTGCTCCTACAGGTGACGAGGAAGGACGAATAATACCTGCCGCCAAGGAGTCCCGAATGTAGTTCTCCATAGCCTCCGTCTCCGGGCGGGAGAGATTGTACAGGCGACTGCTGGGGAGAGGGGCTCCTGGCTGGAGGTCAATGGCGCAGTCGTAAGGCCGGTGAGGAGGAAGAGAAGTAGCTCTGTGTTTGCAGAAAACGGATGCCAGGTCATGATACACGTCAGGGACAGCAGAGAGATCCATGGACTCCAGTGGAGGTTGAGGCACAGTGCTGGCAGGGGTCTGAGCAGAACACAAACAATTCACATGACAAAATGTGCTCCATGAAACAATTCTACCGGTCACCCAATCAATGTGTGGATTGTGTCTTATGAGCCAGGGGATACCAAGGACCAGGGGGGTCTGTGGGCAGTCAATGATGTGAAACTGAATGTTCTCCTGATGATTACCCGACACTCTGAGACAAACAGGCACAGTCTGATGAGTAATACGGGTCAACAATTGTCCATTTAGACCCTTAGCCTGCAGCGGATGGTCCATAGGTACAGTCTCTAAATCCATTTGTTGAGCCAACTCTCGATCCAAAAAGCTTTCATCGGCACCAGAGTCAACCAGCGCACTAACAGGGAAAACCTGGGACTGCCACTGGAGGGATGCCTGGAGCAGAATGCGGGGAGAAGAGGAAGAATCCGCTGCTCGGCTCACCAAAACTTCTCCCATTAATGATGAGCCGGCCCTTTTCCCGGACGAACTGGGCAGGAAGGAACGAAATGACCAGCTTCTCCACAATACAGGCAGACCCGAGCCTGAATACGACGTGCCCGCTCCTCTGAGGACAACCGTGCACGACCCACCTCCATGGCTTCGGATTCAGTGCTCCTAGTATCGACTCGGGAAGACTCGGCCCTCTCCTTAGGGAAGAGGCGGGGAGGAGTTGGTTGACGACAGACAGGTTGCTTGGAACTACCACTCCTCTCCCGGCGGCGCTCCCGAATCCGATTATCCAACCTGATGGTGAGTGAAATAAGATTATCCAGCGTAGGCGATTCATCATATGACACCAATTCATCCTTCAAGGTCTCAGCCAAAGCATTAATGAACACTCCTTGTAATGCCTCGTCATTCCAACCACTCACTGCCGCTAAAGTTCGAAACTCCACTGCCATCTCCGCCACACTGCGAGACCCCTGCCGAAGAGACAACAAACGTTTAGCAGCCTCCTTGCCCCGTACGGGGTGGTCGAAAACCTTCCTCATCTCAGTGGTGAAGTCAACGTAAACGTTGCAAATGACCGACTGGCTCTCCCAGACCGCGGATCCCCAGGAACGAGCGGAACCGCTAGTAGAGTTGATAAGGTAGGCAATATGGGCTCTTTCGGAGGCGTAGGTGAGGGGCTGTTGTTCAAACACCAACGAGCACTGAGTCAAAAAATCACCACAGGTTCCCATGTTCCCGTCATAGCGCTCTGGAGCAGGAACCAAAGGCTCTCTGATCTGGGCTGGAGGGGCAAGAAAAACAGGCGGAGCAGGAGAAGGAGCAGTTTGTATGCCATGCACGAGGGGTGCATTATTAACTTGAGTAGTAAGGGCAGACACTTGATTGGTGAGTAATTGAACCTGATTAAGCAGCACCTGACTGTTCTCAGAAATAGTCTTAAACAAGGTATCATGTTGGCCAAGTAAAATGCCCTGATTGGCTATGGCAGTCCGAATCTGAGTGCACTCTGGGGTGGTATCCGAGCTACTGTCTGCTGGGTTCATGTTGGTCGGATCATACTGTCACGATTTAACTAGATATGAACCCAAATGCAGACAACTACACCGAGCCAGAGAAGGTTTAACAGGTTTATTTACAAAAGTTCAATTTGTCCAGGTTTCCAATAATAGGGGAAGAGCAAGTCCAGGTTAACAGGGAGGGTAACAGATCCAGGTTCAGAGCAGGAGTGGTACCGTAACGTCCTAGTGTCCGTGGTGAGTCCAAAAGGAAGGTCCGGTAGTGGTAAGCAGGATGGTGGTGGCAGGAGTGAAGCGGAGGCAGGAGTCAGGTTCCAATAATCTGTAGCACAGGAGAAAAGTAACTAGAACAGGCCAAAAACACAAAGGGCGAAAACAAGCAGGTTGAGTCAACAGCGAAACTAACATGGTAGTCTTGACTATGATCTGACGATGAGTGGCAAGTTTGACCGGGTCTTAAAGGCTGAGGTGATTATGGTGAATGAGCTGCAGCTGGAACCCTGACTCCCGCACACCAGACTTCACTCCTGCAATCAAGGACAGACAGAGGGGAGGGAGAGAGCAGAGAGAGAGCTACCTAGCAGCAGTAGGCCTAACATGCGCCCGTGTATTGATTACCGTAGTCTCAATCAGATCACTGTGAAATACAGTTATCCACTCCCTCTGATTGCGAGTATGACGGAATCATTACACGGAGCGCGTTTCTTCACAAAACTGGATCTCAGGAGCGCCTGCAACTTGGTGCGCATTAGGGAGGGAGATGAATGGAAGACAGCATTTAGTACCACCTCGGGTCATTATGAGTATCTCGTCATGCCATACGGGTTAATGAATGCTCCTTCAGTCTTCCAATCCTTTGTGGACGAGATCTTCCGGGACATGCATGGGCAAGGTGTGGTAGTGTACATTGACGACATTCTAGTGTACTCTTCTACACGAGCCGAGCATGTAGCCCTGGTGCGCCGAGTGTTGAGTAGGCTGTTGGAGCACGACTTGTATGTCAAGGCAGAGAAATGTCTGTTTTTCCAGGAGTCTGTCTCCTTTTTGGGTTATCGGTTGTCCGCGTCAGGGGTGAAGATGGAGGTTGACCGTGTGTCAGCCGTGCGTAATTGGCAAACCCCAACCACGGTTAAAGAGGTGCAGCAGTTTTTGGGTTTTGCCAATTACTACCGGAGGTTTATCCGGGACAGGTGGCAGCTCCCATAACTTCCCTGCTGAAGGGGGGCCCGGTGCGTTTGCAGTGGTCAGCTGAGGCGGACAGGGCATTTGGTAAACTGAAGGACCTGTTCACTTCGGCTCCGGTGCTGGCGCATCCGGACCCCGCTTTACCATTCCAGGTAGAGGTGGACGCGTCAGAGGCCGGTATTGGGGCCGTACTGTCGCAACGGTCCGGCACGCCACCTAAACTCCGCCCCTGTGCTTTTTATTCCAAGAAGCTCAGCCCAGCGGAGCAAAATGATGACGTAGGGGACAGGGAGCTGTTAGCCGTGGTTCAAGCCCTAAAGGTGTGGAGGCATTGGCTTGAGGGGGCTCAACACCCTTTTCTCATTTTGACTGACCACCGTAACCTGGAGTACATCCGGGCAGCTAGGAGATTGAACCCTCGTCAGGCTCGGTGGAACATGTTTCTAACCCGGTTCATATTAAAAATAACGTACATCCCTGGTTCCCAGAACGGTAAGGCAGACACCCTGTCCCGGCGGTATGACACAGAGGAGAGGTCCATTGAGCCCACTCCCATACTGCCGGAGTCTTGTCTGGTGGCACCGGTGGTGTGGGAGGTCGATGCGGAAATCGAGCGGGCGTCGTGTACCGACCCTAGTCCCCCAGAGTGTCCTGTGGGTCGGACATACGTTCCGCTCGAGGTTCGTGATCGTCTGATTTATTGGGCTCATACGTCCCCCTCCTCTGGACATCCAGGTATTGGCCGGACAGTGCACTGCCTTAGTGCTAAGTACTGGTGGCCAACGTTAGCTAGGGATGTGAGGGTTTATGTCTCCTCCTGCTCGGTGTGCGCCCAGTGTAAGGCGCCTAGACACCTGCCCAGGGGGAAGTTACAACCCCTGCCCGTTCCACAACGGCCATGGTCTCACCTCTCGGTGGACTTCGTTACAGACCTTCCCCCCTCTCAGGGGAATACTACTATACTGGTCGTTGTGGATCGGTTCTCTAAGGCCTGCCGTCTCCTCCCAATGCCGGGTCTCCCTACTGCCCTACAGACCGCTGAGGCACTGTTCACCCACGTCTTTCGGTACTACGGGGTGCCCGAGGATATAGTGTCTGATCGAGGTCCCCCGTTCACCTCCAGATTCTGGAGGGCGTTCATGGAACGCTTGGGGGTCTCAGTGAGCCTTACCTCGGGGTACCACCCAGAGAGCAATGGGCAGGTAGAAAGAGTGAACCAGGATGTGGGTAGGTTTCTGAGATCTTATTGCCAGGGCCGGCCGGAGGAGTGGGCGAGGTATATCCCCTGGGCAGAGATGGCACAGAACTCTCTCCGCCACTCCTCCACCAACCTAACCCCTTTCCAGTGTGTGTTAGGGTATCAGCCGGTTCTGGCACCATGGCATCAGAGCCAGATCGAGGCTCCTGCGGTGGATGAGTGGGTGCGGCGCTCGGAGGAGACGTGGAACGCTGCACACGTCCATCAGCAGCGGGCCATCCGTCGTCAAAAGGCAAGCGCCGATCTCCACCACAGTGAGGGTCCAGTGTACGCACCTGGAGATCGAGTCTGGTTCTCGACTCGAAACCTGCCCCTCCGCCTGCCCTGCCGGAAGCTGGGTCGGCGGTTTGTGAGGCCATTTAAAGTCCTGAGGAGATTGAACGAGGTGTGTTACAGGTTACAACTGCCTATTGATTATCACATTAACCCCTCGTTCCATGTGTCTCTTCTCAGGCCGGTGGTAGCTGGTCCACTCCAGGACTGTGAGATAAGAGAGACTCCTCCGACCCCACTGGACATCGAGGGGGCTCCGGCGTACACAGTTCGGTCCATCTTGGATTCGAGACGTCGGATGGGGGGTCTCCAATATCTCGTGGAGTGGGAGGGGTACGGCCCGGAGGAACGGTGCTGGGTGCCTAGGAGGGACATCTTAGATCCATCCCTCCTGACTGAGTTCCACCGTGGTCATCCCACGCGCCCTGCTCCGCGTCCTCCTGGTCGTCCCCGAGGCCGGGGTCGGCGCACGGCTGGAGCCGCGCGTCAAGGGGGGGGGGGTACTGTCACGAATTCTGCCGAGGCTGCTCCTCCTCCTTGCTCGGGCAGGCTTCGGCGTTCGTCGTCCCCCGGAGTACTAGCTGCCACCGTTGAATGTTATCGATGTTTGTTTGGTTTTGTCTTCTTTGTACACCTGTTTCCATTTAGTGTTCATTATGTCTCCTATAAGTTTCTCGTTTTGTTTGTAGTTTTTTGTGTGTAATTGTACGCCTGTCCGTTGGGGTTGTTGGTTTTTGCATTCTCTTTATTCAAGAGTATTTACGCACTGTCTGCGTATCACGCGCCTCCGTTGTTTGAGGCCCTTTATTTTGTATTGTCCTTTTTCCTGACTAGTAAAGTCTGTTTGGACTAAGCTTCTGTGTCCTGCGCCTGACTCCACCACCACTTAGACATCAGCACCTCTGACAGTCATTAAAACTCGTTTTTCAACCACTCCACACATTTCTTGTTAACAAACTATCGTTTTGGCAAGTCGGTTAGGACATCTACTTTGTGCATTACACAAGTAATTTTTCCAACAATTGTTTCCAGACAGATTATTTCACTTACAATTCAAGCCAAAGAACACCATCCCAACCGTGAAGCACGGGGGTGGCAGCATCATGCTGTGGGGGTGCTTTGCTGCAGGAGGGACTGGTGCACTTCACAAAATAGATGGCATCATGAGGAAGGAAAATTATGTGGATATATTGAAGCAACATCTCAAGACATCAGTCAGGAAGTTAAAGCTTGGTCGCAAATGGGTCTTCCAAGTGGACAATGACCCCAAGCATATTTCCAAAGTTGTGGCAAAATGGCTTAAGGACAACAAAGTCTAGGTATTGGAGTGGCCATCACAAAGCCCTGACCTCAATCCTATAGAAAATGTGTGGGCAGAACTGAAAAAGCGTGTGCGAGCAAGGAGGCCTACAAACCTGACTCAGTTACACCAGCTCTGTCAGGAAGAATTGGCCAAAATTCACCCAACTTATTGTGGGAAGCTTGTGGAAGGCTACCCGAAACGTTTGACCCAAGTTAAACAATTTAAAGGCAATGCTACCAAATACTAATTGAGTGTATGTAAACTTCTGACACACTGGGAATGTGATTAAAGAAATAAAAGCTGAAATAAATCATTCTCTCTACTATTATTCTGACATTTCACATTCTTAAAATAAAGTGGTGATCCTAACTCACCTAAAACAGGGAATTTTTACTTGGATTAAATGTCAGGAATTGTGAAAAACTGAGTTATATGTATTTGGCTAAGGTGTATGTAAACTTCCGATTTCAACTGTATATGGAAAGAGCAATGACAGAGCGGCATGGACTAAGATACAGTAGAATATTATAGAATAGGGTATATACATATGAGATGAGTAGTGCAAGATATGTAAACATTATTCAAGTGACTAGTGTTCCATTTCTTAAAGTGGCCAGTGATTTCAATAGGCAGCAGCAGCCTCTAATGTGCTAGTGATGGCTATTTAACAGTCTGATGGCCTTGAGATAGAAGCTGTTTTTCATTCTCTCGGTCCCAGCTTTGATGCACCTGTACTGACCTCGCCTTCTGGATGATAGCGGGGTGAACAGGCAGTGGCTCGGGTGGTTGACGTCCTTGATTATCTTTTTGGCCTTCCTGTGACATCAGGTGCTGTAGGTGTCTTGGAGGGCAGGTAGTTTGCCCCCGGTAATGCGTTCGGCAGACCGCACCACCCTCTGGAGAGCCCTGCGGTTGCGGTACCAGGCGGTGATACAGCCCAACAGGATGCTCTCAATTGTGCATCTGTAAAAGTTTGTGAGGGTTTCAAGTGCTAAGCCAAATTTCTTCAGCCTCCTGAGGTTGAAGAGGCTCTGTTGCGCCTTCTTCACCACACTGTCTGCGTGGGTGGACCATTTCAGTTTGTCAGTGATGTGTACACCAAGGATGTTTGCGTTAGAAACCACCCAATCCGTTTATAATAAACAATCTCATTCTTTCAACATAACATTAGCGACGATGTCTTGCATAAAGATGTCTTGTATAAAGTCCGAGGCGCTGCGTGCTAATGGTTAGTTCGGATGTCTGTAAATAAATGGGTTGGTTGATTCTCCTGAGGGATTGGATAACGCAGCAGCTGTGCTCCAGATGATTTGATTACTTCCAGCCGTGATTAGACTGTGCCAAGCAGCAGTCCCGTGTGGTCAGGATTGAAATCTAAACCCAACCCAAGGAGAAATGTGATGTTCTAGTTTCCTTAAATCTCACAAATCATCCATTTGGAAGATAGCGACTATATGACGCCAAATTATCCTATTTACACTTTGTAGTACATTTTGCCACTAGAATAATTGTTTCTGACTCATATCGATGGGTCGTTTACATCCAGAGAAGTTGGTTTTTTGGGTTCCCGTCCCCTTTAATGGCACAGGTAGTGTGATTGCATACCAGCAAGTGCTTCTGATTGAAACCCTGGTCTGCAGTCTGCTGCCCTCCTAGTGTCTAATGAACACAACACTGATTCTGATCCAACAAATCGCATACAACATTATTAAGATGATTGGGATATTAAAGTTGACTGTTATTATGACAGTTGGACAGAGGTCCCTTGGCACATGCCTCTGTCCGTGGGATAAAATGCAAGACTATAAAGCAGAGGCTCCTATCATCAGGTCTTCAGTCATCCCAGATATAACGGCTGCCATAGAGGTCAAGGCCATCAGGTCTTCAGTCATCCCAGATATAACGGCTGCCATAGAGGTCAAGGCCATCAGGTCTTCAGTCATCCCAGATATAACGGCTGCCATAGAGGTCAAGGCCATCAGGTCTTCAGTCATCCCAGATATAACGGCTGCCATAGAGGTCAAGGCCATCAGGTCTTCAGTCATCCCAGATATAACGGCTGCCATAGAGGTCAAGGCCATCAGGTCTTCAGTCATCCCAGATATAACGGCTGCCATAGAGGTCAAGGCCATCAGGTCTTCAGTCATCCCAGATATAACGGCTGCCATAGAGGTCAAGGCCATCAGGTCTTCAGTCATCCCAGATATAACGGCTGCCATAGAGGTCAAGGCCATCAGGTCTTCAGTCATCCCAGATATAACGGCTGCCATAGAGGTCAAGGCCATCAGGTCTTCAGTCATCCCAGATATAACGGCTGCCATAGAGGTCAAGGCCATCAGGTTTTCAGTCATCCCAGATATAACAGCTGCCATAGAGGTCAAGGCCATCAGGTCTTCAGTCATCCCAGATATAACGGCTGCCATAGAGGTCAAGGCCATCAGGTCTTCAGTCATCCCAGATATAACGGCTGCCATAGAGGTCAAGGCCATCAGGTCTTCAGTCATCCCAGATATAACGGCTGCCATAGAGGTCAAGGCCATCAGGTCTTCAGTCATCCCAGATATAACGGCTGCCATAGAGGTCAAGGCTATCAGGTCTTCAGTCATCCCAGATATAACAGCTGCCATAGAGGTCAAGGCCATCAGGTCTTCAGTCATCCCAGATATAACGGCTGCCATAGAGGTCAAGGCCATCAGGTCTTCAGTCATCCCAGATATAACGGCTGCCATAGAGGTCAAGGCCATCAGGTCTTCAGTCATCCCAGATATAACGGCTGCCATAGAGGTCAAGGCCATCAGGTTTTCAGTCATCCCAGATATAACAGCTGCCATAGAGGTCAAGGCCATCAGGTCTTCAGTCATCCCAGATATAACGGCTGCCATAGAGGTCAAGGCCATCAGGTCTTCAGTCATCCCAGATATAACGGCTGCCATAGAGGTCAAGGCCATCAGGTCTTCAGTCATCCCAGATATAACGGCTGCCATAGAGGTCAAGGCCATCAGGTCTTCAGTCATCCCAGATATAACGGCTGCCATAGAGGTCAAGGCTATCAGGTCTTCAGTCATCCCAGATATAACGGCTGCCATAGAGGTCAAGGCCATCAGGTCTTCAGTCATCCCAGATATAACGGCTGCCATAGAGGTCAAGGCCATCAGGTCTTCAGTCATCCCAGATATAACGGCTGCCATAGAGGTCAAGGCCATCAGGTCTTCAGTCATCCCAGATATAACGGCTGCCATAGAGGTCAAGGCCATCAGGTCTTCAGTCATCCCAGATATAACGGCTGCCATAGAGGTCAAGGCCATCAGGTCTTCAGTCATCCCAGATATAACGGCTGCCATAGAGGTCAAGGCCATCAGGTCTTCAGTCATCCCAGATATAACGGCTGCCATAGAGGTCAAGGCCATCAGGTTTTCAGTCATCCCAGATATAACGGCTGCCATAGAGGTCAAGGCTATCACCACAGCAGCAGTTAAACTGGACAACCTTCTGTTCAACACCTTCTATTCAACTCATTCACAGGCAGACAGTAACACTTTCCATTTTCCCCATGATTTACAGTGCCTTCAGAAAGTATTCAGACCCCTTGACCTTTTCCACATTTTGTTACGTTACAGCCTTATTCTATTGAATAAATTGAATAAATTAATTAATTATTTTCCTCATCAATCTACAAACAATACTCCTTAACGACAAAGCGAAAACAGTTTTTTAGAAATGTTTGCAAATGCATTAAAAATAAAATACAGAAATACCTTATTTACATAAGTATTCAGACCCTTTGCTGTGAGACTCGAAATTGAGCTCAGGTGCATCCTGTTTATATTGATCATCCTTGAGATGTTTCTACAACTCGATTGGAGTGCAACTGTGGTAAATTCAATTGATTGGACATGATTTGGAAAGGCACACACCTGTCTATATAAGGTCCCACAGTTGACAGTGCATGCCAGAGCAAAAACTAAGCCATGAGGTTGAAGGAATTGTCCGTAGAGCTCCGAGACAGGATTGTGTCGAGGCACAGATCTGGTGAAGGGTACCAAAAAATGTCTGCAGCATTGAAGGTCCCTAAGAACACAGTGGCCTCCATCCCTCTGAAATAGAATAGGTTTGGAACCACCAAGACTCTTCCTAGAGCTGGCCGCCCGGCCAAACTGAGCAATCGGGGGAGAAGACCTTGGTCAGGTAGGTGAACAAGAACTCGATGGTCACTCTGACAGAGCTCCAGAGCTCCAGAGCTCTTCTGTGGAGATGGGAGAACCTTCCAGAAGGACAACCATCTCTGCAGCACTCCACCAATCAGGGCCCTCATCCCCGTCATTCGCAGTAGAAAGAAAAGGAGATATCGTGGAAGGAGATCGGGGTGCCTGGTAAAGAGCCGGAGACGAGTGGCTAATCTGCCTTTGCCAATCACTTGGTAGTAAAGTGGACGAACTACAAGCACGTATATCCTACAAAGGATGACGTCGTCCTCACAGTGACTGTATGTACATACCCCAACCAGAAGCCATGGATTACAGGCAACATCTGCACTGAGCTAAAGGGTAGAGCTTCCGCTTTCAAGGAGCGGGACTCTAACCCGGAAGCTTATAAGAAATCCTGCTATGCCCTCCGACGAACCATCAAACAGGCAAAGAGTCAATACAGGACTAAGATCGAATCGTACTACGCCGGCTCCGACGCTCGTCGGATGTGGCAGGGCTTGCAAACTATTACAGACTACAAAGGGAAGCACAGCCGCGAGCTGCCCAGTGACACGAGCCTACCAGACAAGCTAAACCATTTCTATGCTCGCTTCGAGGCAAGCAACACTGAAACATGCATGAGAGCATCATCTGTTCCGGATGACTATGTGATCATGCTCTCCGTAGCCAATGTGAGTAAGACTTTTAAACAGGTCAACATTCACAAGGCCACAGGGCCAGACGGACTACCAGGACGTGTACTCCGAGCATGCGCAGACCAACTGGCAAGTGTCTTCACTGACATTTTCAACCTCTCCCTGTCTGAGTCTGTAATACCAACATGTTTCAAGCAGACCACCATTGTCCCTGTGCCCAAGAGCACTAAGGTAACCTGCCAAAATGACTACCTACCTGTAGCACTCACGTCTGTAGCCATGAAGTGCTTTGAAAGGCTGGACATGGCTCACATCAACACCATTATCCCAGAAACCCTAGATCCACTCCAATTTGCATACCGCCCCAGCAGATCCACAGATGATGCAATCTCTATTGCGCTCCACACTGCCCTTTCACACCTGGACAAAAGGAACACCTATGTGAGAATGCTATTCATTGACTACAGCTCAGCGTTCAACACCATAGTGCCCTCAAAGCTCATAACTAAGCTAAGGACCCTGGGACTAAACACCTCCCTCTGCAACTGGATCCTGGACTTCCTGACGGGCCGCCCCCAGGTGGTAAGGGTAGCTAACAACACATCCGCCACGCTGGTCCTCAACACGATGGCCCCTCAGGGGTGTGTGCTCAGTCCCCTCCTGTACTCCCTGTTCACTCATGACTTTATGGCCAGGAACGACTCCAACACCATCATTAAGTTTGCCGATGACACAGTGGTAGGAATGATCACCGACACCGACAACAGCCTATAGGGATGAGGTCAGCTTGTAGCGTCATACCCAAGAAGACTCGAGGCTGTAATCGCTGCCAAAGGTGCTTCAACAAACTGCTGAGTAAAGGGTCTGAATACTTATGTAAATGTAATATTTTAGTTTGTATTTATATATACATTTGCAAAAATGTCTAAAAACCTGTTTTTGCTTTGTCATTATGGGGTATTGTGTGTAGATTGATGAGGGAAAAAACAATTTAATCCATTTTAGAATAAGGCTGTAACGTAACAAAATGTGGAAAAAGTCAAGGGGTCTGAGTCAAGGGGTCTGAATAACTCAGTTCAGTCAATAACAGTTCAGTATAATGTTCAACATTGTTTAACATTTATTATTATAACCACATATTTGAAAGTCTTAAAATAAAGTTGTCAAATAAGAAGCAGGTATTTGACTGGTCCATTTAATGACCATATCAGGGATATGTCTGTTTCGTATATGTTCATATCCTCTGGTGCACGGCTCAAATGGCAGCATATCTGCCACCAAGCAATAAAGCAGTGCTGTGTGGAAGCTGGATGTATTTCTGGCACACTCGTTTCAGAACATGGCCATATTGAGCTGGTAAATGATCTGTTGCTTGTTGATCTGTTGCTAACTCTAGCAGGAAATGTGACTACTACTTGTAACTCTATGTATGCTTCTTAGTATGTTTATCTGAAGATCTGTAAAACCCAATAGCTTCCCATTATTTTTTTTTTTTTACATTTAAGTCATTTAGCAGACGCTCTTATCCAGAGCGACTTACAGTTAGTGAGTGCATACATTTTTCATACTGGCCCCCCGTGGGAATCAAACCCACAACCCTGGCGTTGCAAGCGCCATGCTCTACCAACTGAGCTACAGAAGGGCCTATCCTTGTAAATGTATTAGATTAATATTAAATGTAACCCCTCCATTGAATTCACTCTGCATGCTGAAAAGTGAAGACCTCATTACCTGTACAGGCCAGCACATTATTTTGACCTTTTTAGTCGACCACAAGGTTCTCACATTGCTGACATTGGCCTCAGTAATAGATTTACAGCTTGGTAGATTAGTGGAACCATGCCACGCCATGTGACATTTCACATCCAGATTTAGATTTTTACTGTGTGTGACATTTTAATGGATTGAATCATGTTACAAATCCTCATGTCAGCCAAGGCATTGGGTTGTCTCAGGCAATCTCCCGGCTGTGGTGAGGAACGGGTTGTTACACAAATTAGAGTACGTTTTGGGTATGCAACTCGGTCAATAAAACGATTCATTTCACCTCATTTAACCTCATTTCTCAAGAAGTTAAATGAAATATAAACTATAGTTAGTAAGTACCGATAAAGTGTCAGTAAAGCCACAGGTTTGATCATTACAGGGTTGATGTTTTCATCCTAAATCAGCCATGAATCCCCTTCTGACAGTTGGAATGGAAAACCTGTTCTGTGCAACAGGGAGGGGAAATTGATTGCAAGCTTCACATTTTTTTCAAAGATTGTTAATACATTTCTAGCCTATCTATCTATGGGTAACAGGGTTGACATGTTATGCTCAAAGCGCTCATTTTCCCACCACAAAACACCAGAAAATGGCCCAAAAGATTGAACCAGCTCACCTGTTTTTTACTATTAGATGTTCAATGTTTCTTTTGAAATAATCATTTAAAAAGGAACATTTTCAACATATTAAAATGAGACTTCAGTTCACGTAACAGGGTTGACCTTAAAATGAGGTACAAACATCAATTCATTACTAATTATATGAAATAAATACTAATCTTCAGAAAATGACTTAACATAACTAGGGCTTTACAATGATGGTGAAAACTTGAAGAAATGTTGGGGTTAAATGGGTTCAAATCTTCCTTGAAGTCGGACAAACATGACAGCTACTTTGCGAGCACAGACAGTCGTTTAAAGCACCCTTAAAATGTATTGGATTAAGAGTTACTGTCTGATCCTCAGAAGGTCCTGCCAAAATACGTGAAATATTTACTATGACAGTTTTAATGCTTAATGACATTTGGCAGTTAACAGATGTCTGCCCCCCCTGCATGGTGCAAATGCCCTCTCAACCCACAAACACGCCAAGTAGATGGCGTCTGTATAATAACAGTGGTATCGGTGCCAGAATTAGGCTGTGTGGAAATGGTGCTAGATGTACCAAACAATGAACCTTGGCTGCAGTGAATACAAGAGCACATTTCAAGAAATGAAAAGGCCTTGATGGGGTCCATCCAGATGGTCAGCCCAGCCTCCTGCTCAACTAGTGCATCCAGCATCTCCCCCTACGCATCTTTCACTGATGTGCTGGCCACTGCACCTGAAAAAAAACAAAAACAGGGTGTATTCAGTGAGGTGAAATGTTCTGAATATTGCTGATAGAAATGCATTGACTAGAGCCAACACAATTCCCTATTCTACCTGACAGACAGTCATATCTGTTCTTCAGAATATATTTCTGTGTGAATGTTCTATAAGGGTTTTACCCTATTGAACATTAGACACAAATAACATTTAAACGGCTATTTGAAGGCTGAGGTTTGAAAACAGAAGAGATGTGACGCACATTGAAGGCTGTGAATTAAATGCCTGACTTGAAAAAGAAAAAAGAACTTGCTAAATTACATGCATTAAAAATTATTTAAAGCAACGTCTCTGCTGATTGTGGCTCCTTCAAAAGTTGCTTGAGCTTTCTTAAAAAAAAAAAAAAGTGATTTAAATGACTAATTGACGTGTAAATGTAAAGGAATCTGTTACTTTATTGTAACTATTCCCTATTAGTTGTATATCAGTTTTATTGAAGCCAGCTCAGCTGCTAAGTGGTTTACTTCAGTGACATAACAGTTTAAGACAGCTTTCTTGCTGTCAGCAATGTGAGAGGAGAATATTATTGAAGTACTGTACAGGGGTCATGTGAGAATCTTAAGAATCCCACTGGACTGTTTTGGCCAACTGAAATGTGAGACAAATACAAGCACATCCAGCATCTTCAATAGATCATCATGTGGATAAATAACTACACATTAGATTTAAAACGTTTTATGAGCTGCAATTGAAAGCCTAAATGTTTCTGTTCTAAATTTGAAATATTTATTTAATTTGGTTTCACCAGGGTGATAAATCAAACTAAGCACAACACGAGGTAAAGGCCAACTCCGTCACAACACGAGGTAAAGGCCAACTCCGTCACAAGCATGAGGTGAAGAGACAGCTCAGATGTTTTTACAAGCAAAACAATAGAAGAAAATAATGGGTCAATATAAATATAGAAAGTTATTGATAAAGATTAGTGCCACTAAAATGTAAGTAAATAAGGTGAGATTAGATTTCATTTAAACCATTTTAGCGGTTGTGGGGAAATATGGACTCACTCTCATTAAAGTATTTGAGAGGGAGTGGTAGTAACATTGGAATCAATTTGATGAATCAAACTTTTGATACTGTCCGTAATTATTACTGATGACATTTCTCATTTGCGTAAATTCAGTGAAATTCAATTCAGACAAATATTCCATGAAGAAGTGATGTAATGGCATTGAGGCGCTCCTGGAAGTTGATGACGCTAGTGAGACGCCGAGGCACAAGTCTGGGGGAGGTCTCTCATCCAATCCATGTCCTTCCCCAGAGTGGTCCATAATTAACTTCTGCTTGGTTGGCACTTTCAATTAGATATAAGGAGGCTGAGGACCCAGTATCCATAAGTCAGATCCCTTCTTCCTCTGTGGTAAGACTCTCTCCACCTCCTTAGATTTTACATTTTTGTCACATCTTTGCACTCAGCATCTGAGGCAGTAGATAACTGCACTGTTTGAATTGAGTTCTGCTTTATTTTTTTTATTTTTTTACGTGTCTCTTGTAATATTTTATAATATGCAATCAAGTGTCATTGATTTGAAATTAAAATTGTGTTTAACTTGAATGTAACTTGTATTTATGGTCAAAAGTGGTGCTCCTGCACTTGTTTGTAAATTGAGGGGTTGGTCTAGAATGTAACTGGGTTTTCAGGGGTATTTATTTGATTTCTTGACAGAATGTGTAGTAAAGTGAGTTGCCACTAGGAAAATGAAAGTTACCAGTTGCACCTGTAGTTGAATTGGACATAATGATTGAGTTGAATGATGCCATGAAAATGTTTTCTAGCCCTTTTCTAGCCCTAAATGACAGGGCTTTAGACTTGTGCGTATTCACAACACCCTAATGTTTCACAGGGTCATCCAAGACATACACATTCATCTGTAGGAGGGGAAAAAACAAGGTGAGACATGGTTTGTCTTCACATAAAAAATGATGAAAATATTCTGTGAGAGATACCTTTCACCTTACTCTGTTGACTGGGAAGGTAGCACCACAGAATCAATCATGTTTCTTGTTTAATCTCTTTCCTAGTAATCCGTCACCATGAGTACGGACGCAGAGATGCAAATCTATGGCAAGGCTGCCATATACCTCCGTAAGCCTGAGAAGGAGAGGATGGAGGCACAAACCGCACCCTTTGATTCAAAGAACGCCTGCTATGTGTCAGACACCAAGGAGCTGTACCTTAAGGGTCTGGTCACCGCCAGGGCCGACGGGAAGTGTACCGTGACAGTCACGAATCCTGACGGCTCCAAGGAGGTAAGGCTGATTTGAAAATTATTCAAGTTCAAGTTTGTGCAATTACTCAACATGATCAAAAACATGCCAATAGACCAAATGTAATCAGAAACAAACGATAGATTAAGAAGCATTGCTTCATTTTTTTTGTAAGCAGAATATAACCTTCAAACATCATTTTTATCACTGCTTTTTAAAAGTGGCATCATTTTTTAATTTTTTAGATATAAGTCAAGAATTAACATGTACACTGAGTATACCAAACATTAGGAACACCTTCCTAATATTGAGCAATAGCAGCCTCAATTCGTTGGGCCTTCATCATCTGGTACCATGTGTCTCAGTTGGTAGAGCTTGGTACTTGCAACGCCAGGGTTGTGGGTTTGATTCCCATGTGGGACCAGTACACAAAAAAGTATGAAAATGTATGAACTCACTACTGTGTGTCGCTTTGGATAAGAGCGTGTCCTAAATGATGTTAACGAATGGCACACAATCCATGTCTCAATTGTCTCAAGGCTTTAAAATCCTTTCTTAAACCTGTCTCCTCCCCTTCATCTACACTGATTGAAGTGGATTTAACAAGTGACATCAATAAAAGATCATAGCTTTCACCTGGATTCACCTGGTCAGTCTGGTGTCAAGGATGGGCAACTGGCGGCCCCCCACCCCCGTCAAATATCAAAGTTACCCATCCCTGGTCTATGTCAGGGAAGAGCAGGTGTTCTTAATGTTTTGTGTACTCAGTGTATGTGTCAGTGGGTGACAAAGTAGTTGGATTAAATTGCATTTTTTAAAAGATTGAACTCGTATTTAATGAGCAAAAAGCATTCAGTCAAGTCTAGTTTGATCTGCGTGTAATCTAGATTTCTGACTGTTTCAGGAAGGAAAAGTGTTCAAAGAGGCAGACGTCTACCAGATGAATCCCCCTAAGTACGACAAGATTGAGGACATGGCCATGATGACCTACCTGAATGAAGCCTCTGTGTTGTATAACCTCAAAGAGCGTTATGCAGCATGGATGATCTATGTAAGAAACCTACATAAACATACACAATTACATGAACATAAACAAATACATACATAAAGTACTACACATCAACACATACAATACTACACATTAACACATACTGTACTACAAATCAACACATACAGTACTACACATTAACACATACAGTACTACACATTAACACATACAGTACTACACATTAAAACATACAGTACTACACATTAAAACATACAGTACTACACATTAACACATACAGTACTACACATTAACACATACAGTACTACACATTAACACATACAGTACTACACATTAACACATACAGTACTACACATTAAAACATACAGTACTACACATTAACACATACAGTACTACACATTAACACATACAGTACTACACATTAACACATACAGTACTACACATTAACACATACAGTACTACACATTAACACATACAGTACTACAGATACCAATACAGCACACCACCATGACCAAAGTCCACCCACATCCTCACGTAAATCCAGGTAAAAGTCAATCAGATTTTGCTAATCCCCTAATTGAATTGAATGCCTTTCATCCAGACCTACTCTGGGCTCTTCTGTGCCACGGTGAACCCCTACAAGTGGCTCCCCGTGTACGACATGGAGGTTGTCAACGCCTACAGAGGGAAGAAGAGGATGGAGGCTCCACCCCATATCTTCTCCGTCTCTGACAACGCCTTTCAGTTCATGCAGATTGGTACGAGCTCTCATGGATGGCTGTCCGTAAATGCATATGGATCACAAAGTCCATAAATTCTCATGGATGGATGGATTGAAGTAAAAACATACTTTAGAGAGGGAGACACTTAAAACAAATGGTTCTATTTAGTGCAACTGCCAAATAAGGGTTATTTGGCTCGTAACGATAGTGGATTCACCATTCTGGTGCTATATAGAACCCTTTTGTGAAGGTTCTATAAAGAACCATGCTTATACAATTCTAAATGGAACCTTTATGGTGCTACAAAGGACCTTTTGAATAACCACAAGGGTTCTTTTTTCTGATTAGTCATAATATGTTAAAATTCTATAGGTTTTATTATTGGTTAACTGACAAGTGGAATCAGTTGTGTTCACCCTGGAACAGCTGGGGTTCCTATGGAGAGAATTTAAAACCACATGTTTTAGTTCTCAAAAGACGCAAGGCCATACACTAGTCTTTCTCAAGACACAAGCACTGGGCATAATAATAATTTGGTGAGTGCTTATATTTGTCCTGTTTCACATACATATGTATAATACAAGTGTGTACGCATGTTTTTAATGAAGGTGTGTGCTTTTTGCATATCCAAACACCCCGAGACACCCTCGGAGAGTGGGGTCATGGCCATTGTCAGCCATTAGCAACGGCAACCCTGCAGCAATTTTCACCTTGTCAGCTCAGAGATTCAAACTAGCAACCTTTCGGTTCCTGGCCCAACGCTCTGACCGCTAGGCTCCCTGCATTGTAATGGCATTACACAACAGATTAGGAGAACGTTCCATACTGAAATCCATGATGATGCTACGAATGCAATAATGTACCCACATCTTTGCTTGAGGATGATGAGGTATATGTTTTTTGGTTACAGATAACGAGAACCAGTCCGTCCTGATTACGTAAGTTGTTTACCAAAATGTCACTTGAGAAAGGGTTTCTGTTGTAATATGTTGGGTGACTTGGGAATATTTGTTCATGATTTTAGTTAGAAAACAGGTCAACAGTGTATATTTCAATGCTATTTCTTAGTGAAAGACAATTTTACATTCAAACATGTAACTATAAACCCTCTTTCTCTGTCATATAAACCAGTGGAGAATCCGGTGCAGGAAAGACTGTCAACACCAAGCGTGTCATCCAGTACTTCGCCACCATTGCAGTGTCTGGTGCCAAGAAGGAAGTAGACCCCAACAAAATGCAGGTAGGTTGTGCTCATGTTTCCCTTTCTAACACATTTCAGTTTGGATGGGGGTGGAAACTTTTTTTCAACAGTGAATCCTGTTTCGAGAAAAATGAGTGTTCAAGCTGTCAAGAAAAACGACCTTTACCACTTTACAAGTTTCTGAGCAACTTGTGTTTGTCTCAATCAGGGGTCTCTTGAGGATCAGATCATTGCAGCTAACCCTCTGCTGGAGGCTTATGGTAATGCCAAGACAGTGAGGAATGACAACTCGTCTCGCTTTGTAAGTATAAAGGGCATACTGTGGAAGTTACCTTATATTGGAAACATTTATCTCAGTAGTTCCCTATTGCTATATCAATAGATTTCCAACGAACTGTAACATTTAAAGGGGTCTATCAAAGTAAAGCGTTAGGACTCCCGAGTGGCGCAGCGGTCTAAGAAACTGCATCGCAGTGCTTGAGGCACTACAGATCCCAGGATGAGTCGCAGCCGGCCGCGACCGGGAGACCCATGAGGCGACGCACAATTTGCCCAGCGTCGTCCGGGCTAGGGGAGGGTTTGGCCGGCTGGGATGTCCTTGTCCCATTGCGCTCTAGCGACTCCTGTGGCAGGCCGGGTGCATGCACGCTGACACGGTCGCCAGTTGTACAGTGTTTCCTCCGACACATTGCTGCGGCTGGCTTCCGGGTTAAGCGAGCAGTGTGTCAAGAAGCAGGGTGGAAAAAAGTAAAGTGTTAGATTTGTTTTGTTGACCTATTTCTAACCTCCATGCTCTACTAAAGGGTAAATTCATCAGGATTCACTTCCAAGGAGCCAAACTGGCTAAAGCTGACATTGAGACCTGTGAGTTGGTTTTGATTGTTTCTCAATGCTTTCCTAAATTCACACAGATAATTATTTGGAGATCATATCATCACGTTTAACTGTATCTTATCTTATCTTCTCTCTCTCTCTCTCTCTCTCTCTCTCTCTCTCTCTCTCTCTCTCTCTCTCTCTCTCTCTCTCTCTCTCTCTCTCTCTCTCTCTCTCTCTCTCTCTTTCAGACCTGCTGGAGAAGTCCAGAGTGTCCTTCCAGCTGCCCGATGAGAGAGGCTACCACATCTTCTTCCAGATGATGACCAATCACAAACCTGAGATAGTTGGTACGGCAAAGCAGAGGTTCATGGGAAATTATTCCCAACCCTCTGTGGAACTTATTAAAAAATAAATAAAAAATCCACACTATTAATACTATTACAATGAGTACATTCAAGGTAACAAGGCATCTAGACATGGGTCAGGTCTTTGGGAAAGACATATTAAGTAATGCACTGTGATACATTAGTCCAGGAGTCTCAGTCCCCTCTTTTGATGCTATTTATTATATACTACATGTATCCTTGAGTCCATGTTATTGAGTAAAGGAGGGAGAGATACGGTCATGGTAGGACAGAAGAATTCTGAGAGATTTAATTGACAAGCCGTTCTCTGTTGTCCACAGAAATGTCGCTCATCACTACCAACCCCTATGACTTCCCCATGTGCAGCCAGGGTCAGATCACTGTGGCCAGCATCAACGACAAGGAAGAGCTGGATGCCACAGATGTGAGTTGTACAAAGGGTTAACCAGACTCTAGATATGGAATGGGTAGGACCACCATACACACTGAATGCATCGTGCAATTCCAACTTGGTGGCAGCTGGGAATTGTAATGTATATTTATGCTTGATTCAAACTTCCTTGTGTTAGTTAGGCATGTGCCTCAAGGCACTCTTCATGCCTTCACTCTTCACCTAGAGGCACATGCATGGAAGACATCCACAAGAGAGCACCACTAAGTGCCCTGTGCAACAGTGTAAAACGCATTTTGTGCTGCCATCTACTAGTGTGTTGACCAAGCGTCATCATGTGAAACAGAGAAGCCAGTGAAATGTATCCATCCCATTTGTTCTGGAGTGAGCTGGAACTGAGTAAACTGCAGTTCACTTCATCACTGTTGTACTTCCTCTCTAATGCCAGGATGCCATTACAATCCTGGGCTTCACTAATGAGGAGAAGATGAGCATCTACAAGCTAACAGGAGCTGTACTGCACCATGGAAACTTGCACTTCAAGCAGAAGCAGCGTGAGGAGCAGGCCGAGCCAGACGGCACAGAGGGTGAGTCCCAGTCATAGATATACAATATGTAAAGCATCAGTCCCATTCCCACTCCCAAACATAAACCAATTACACGTTAGACAGACAGTGCCACATGAAAGTCAGGCAGGAGATCATTTTTGGAGACCAAATTCCAACCTCCAGAAATGATTTGAAATGATGGATGTGGGTGAAAATCAAAACCTAACCCACAAAAGAGTTGACCAAACTATTTTGTCAGTGTGACATCAGAAACAAGTGATCTTGTGTGCCTGAGTCTGTCGTTGTTGGTTCTCTCTCCAGTGGCTGATAAAATCGGCTACCTGCTGGGCCTGAACTCAGCTGACATGTTGAAGGCTCTGTGCTACCCCAGAGTGAAGGTCGGCAACGAGTACGTGACCAAGGGACAGACTGTGCCTCAGGTAAGGCAGTCAAACACAGCATCTACCATTTTCTCACCACTGGAACTATTTTGGGGACGAGGGCATTGCTTTTTTTGAATAGTGATGTTGTTTTTTTCTCAAGCTCTTATCACCTTATCACTAGACAGGGTCAATATCTTACGTATTAATTTGAGGTATAATCATTGCAGGTTAATAACTCAGTGAGTGCCCTGGCTAAGTCCATCTATGAGAGGATGTTCTTGTGGATGGTCATCCGTATCAACGAGATGCTGGACACCAAACAGCCAAGGCAGTTCTATATCGGTGTGCTCGACATTGCTGGGTTTGAGATCTTTGATGTGAGTATGAGACCAGAACAAGACAATTAGTTGTGATTGAGAGGAATTGCAGCCTTGAATGATGAAATGATCCCTTTTCAAATTCCATCAACAGTACAACAGCATGGAGCAGCTGTGCATCAACTTCACCAATGAGAAACTGCAACAGTTTTTCAACCACACCATGTTCGTCCTGGAGCAAGAGGAGTACAAGAAGGAAGGAATTGTCTGGGCCTTCATTGACTTCGGCATGGACTTGGCTGCCTGCATTGAGCTTATTGAGAAGGTAAACTGTCTGAGGATTACAATGGACCACAACAGCAAAGCTGATAGCGAGTGCTGTGTGAGATATTATCACTGGGGTATAACGTATTTGACTGTTGATAACTCAATATGTTATCTATTATGTGCCCCTAAATTAATATAATCCTATAATAGCATGTTAGCTAAAGGAATGAATGTGATCCTAAATGTAAATATCATTAATTTGACACATACTCTTTTCGTAAAGCCATTGGGCATCTTCTCCATCCTTGAAGAGGAGTGCATGTTCCCCAAGTCTTCAGACACTACCTTCAAGGACAAGCTGTACGCCCAGCATCTTGGAAAAACCAAGGCGTTTGAGAAGCCCAAGCCTGCCAAAGGCAAGGCAGAGGCCCACTTCTCCCTGGTGCACTACGCCGGCACTGTGGACTACAACATCACTGGCTGGCTGGAGAAGAACAAGGACCCCCTGAACGATTCAGTTATTCAGCTGTACGGGAAGTCCTCAGTTAAACTGTTGGCTGCCCTGTACCCCGCTGCTCCACCTGAGGGTAAGACCAGCATCACGCCAAAAGATTTAACTAAGCACTAGTTACAACTCAGACCCACGTTTCCTTTAGTCTTTGGAATGTATCACAAATTCTCAGGCTTATTCACTGCGTACATTTAATTGGTGTTGTTTTACACAATCTCATTGGCACCATTTGCGTTAAGATAAGTGTGAAGTTAACCCCAGATTGTCTCATTTATAATTAGTGTGCTTTGCTGAAGTCAAGACCATTTTAGATGTCTTACATACTCGGATTTGTATTCTATTCATTCCACCCGCTGTGGGAAATGTACTTGTCTAGTTATCTTTTACTTTGCCCATTTTAACAGATAATACCAAGAAGGGAGGCAAGAAGAAGGGTGGTTCCATGCAGACTGTGTCCTCCCAGTTCAGGGTGAGCTTCTGAAATGTGTATATTCAGTCCTTCAAAAGGTGCATTGATTATCATCAATTATTTCTGAGAAAATGGTTTGTAACCCTCTTACAGGAGAACTTACATAAGCTGATGACCAACTTGAGGAGCACTCATCCTCACTTTGTGCGCTGCCTGATCCCCAACGAGTCAAAGACTCCAGGTACAAGAAATATTGAGTTAAATATGGCATCTTATCAGTTCAGTAACCTTAATGAGCCCAATCTTTAACCTGTTTATGAGTATTGAAAGAGACTTGGTTTGTTTTTCCAGGTCTGATGGAGAACTTCCTGGTTATCCACCAGCTCAGGTGTAATGGTGTACTGGAGGGTATCAGGATCTGCAGAAAGGGCTTCCCCAGCCGAATCATCTATGCTGACTTCAAGCAGAGGTACACAAGCACACACACACAAATAAACACATGCGCACGTGCATGCACGTGTACACGCACACACAGAAAGATCTTCTCCAAGGGTTTTCCCAGCATCAGAATAGTCTTACCTTTTACTTAATATAACCAATCTATTACAACTTGACGTATGTTCAAAATGTATCCTCATTCAGGTACAAAGTACTGAATGCCAGTGTCATCCCCGAGGGCCAGTTCATGGACAACAAGAAGGCTTCTGAGAAGCTGCTTGGGTCCATTGATGTGAATCACGATGATTACAAGTTTGGACACACCAAGGTCAGTCACCTACACCCTGCAAAAGCTGACAACAAAACACAACTTCATTGATCATTTAAACGCTAACCATTCAATATCCCTCCAGTTGGTCTATACCTCCTTTTTATTTTTCTTCTTCATTTAAAGTGGCAATCAGCTGTTCAAACAATTATAAAGTTTCCTCCCAGGCCCCCTGTTTCGGTAAAAAGCTGAGGGATGTGGCTGGAGAAATGTAACCACTCTCAAATTCATAGCCTGAGATATGGATGCAAGGACTGACCATCCATGATATCAAGATGATAGTTTTAACCATGTTTTGAGGCTATATAGTGTTAGTTTACATTTACTTTGTCTAAAAACATTGGAGTAAAACTAGCTTATATTTTGGGTTCTGGTGGGGTACGACAGTTGAACTAAGCTCATGAGGCATTTATAAGTTATATTCTTCAAGAATCAATGGGTACGTCTAATTAATTTATAGGTCCAAAAATAGATGTAGAAACAGCAGAGTGCCCCTTTAACTAATGGAAAAGGTGTAAAAACATGGTAGTGTTTTGTTCTTCAAAGTCATCCATCACAAGCATAGTCATGTGCGTTGTGTTAGACTGGGATGGCTTCAGTTATCTGTATCTGTGTACATTAACTATCTACAACTGTACAATAACAACTTATAAACAACCTATCCCATGGTTTGTTTGTAAGCATTACAATGTTTATGTTGTTCAAATCAATCTAGTGGTGTTGTTCCTCTCTTTTGATTCAACACTTTTTATCTGTCACCATCTGACTGTGGTTTCATAATTGACAATGTTTACCTGTGTCTCAGGTGTTCTTCAAAGCCGGTCTGCTGGGTGTCCTGGAGGAGATGAGAGATGAGAAGCTGGCCTCTCTGGTCGGCATGGTCCAGGCTCTCAGCCGTGGATTCCTCATGAGGAGAGAGTTCACCAAGATGATGGAGAGGAGGTGAGGAATAGTAGACATTTTGGCAAAGCTTTCTATAATATAATAATATGCCATTTAGTAGACGCTTTTATCCAAAGCGACTTACAGTCATGCGTGCATACATTTTTTTTTTGTGTATGGGTGGTCCCGGGGATCGAACCCACTACCTTGGCGTTATAAGCGCCGTGCTCTACCAGCTGAGCTACAGAGGACCACCTGTATCTAATGCATTATGACTAAATACTGTATATGCTGTGAGTTGTTCACAATGAGAAAGAATGTCTTATAATAATCTATTAAAGCTGTAGTTTGGGATTTGGAAAGCTGTTGAATTGTCATTTAAATGTGCGATATTTACCCATTAATTCTTGAAGAATATAAAATGCCTCATGAGCTTAGCCTGACCTGTCAGTCCTCACATCTAAAGCTCTGTCTATGAATTTAAGAGGGGGTTACATTTCCCGAGCCCCAATCTTCACCATGCCACGCACCATGCCACTCACCATGTCACTTACCATGCCACCCACCATGCCACTCACCATGCCACTCACCATGCCACTCACCATGCCACTCACCATGCCACTCCATCCTTTCTGTCGACCAGAGATGCTGTCTTCACCATCCAGTACAACATCCGCTCATTCATGAATGTGAAGACCTGGCCATGGATGAAGGTGTATTTCAAGATCAAGCCCCTGCTGAAGAGCGCAGAGACTGAGAAGGAGCTGGCCAACATGAAGGAGAACTATGAGAAGATGCAGACGGACCTGGCCAAGGCTCTGGCCAAGAAGAAGGAGTTGGAGGAGAAGATGGTGTCCCTGCTGCAGGAGAAATCAGACCTGGCGCTCCAAGTCGCATCTGTGAGTGATCAACGACCCCCATGATGACACATTTACACACATATGATAACAGACACGAACACGCGCATGCACAAACAAACACACACACACACAATCACACATACACACACTTATGAACACTGTGACGAATGTGCTAACTCACACATTTACATTGACTATGTTACATAGGCTATACATTTCATGCATTTATTTTGATTTGCTCTGACCTCTTTGACAACATTACGTCTATCTGTTGATACACAAAGTGAGGCTGCACATTTTTTCTCCTGTTCTGAAACCAGGATTCAGAGAATCTGAACGATGCTGAGGAAAGGTGCGAGGGGCTCATCAAGAGCAAGATCCAGCTGGAGGCCAAACTCAAAGAGACGACCGAGAGGCTGGAGGATGAGGAGGAGATGAATGCTGAGTTGACTGCCAAGAAGAGGAAGCTGGAGGATGAGTGCTCTGAGCTGAAGAAGGACATTGATGACCTGGAGCTCACCCTGGCCAAAGTGGAGAAGGAGAAGCACGCCACCGAAAACAAGGTCTCGTAGACAATCTCACAAAACAATCATCTATACAGTTACCAACTCAAACCATAGTTAAACAGAAATTGAATTCAAGTCGTTTTGAGGGTGCAGGGAAAATCAAGACACAAAATGGTGGAATGTCAGTTTCGGGGTACTCCCCACATTCATTGCATGTTCCCCCCTCGTTTATGATTTCCCCTCAGTACACTGGCATGGAGTACACTGCCATCTATTGTTGAGTCTATAGTACAGTATTCGTTGACCTTTCTAATCTGAATGAAATGAATGCAATATATATCAAACTAAATATCCCCTTTATGGTGAAGTCACCATAAAGACTCATTATGTTGTGACTGTTTTCAGGTTAAAAACCTGACAGAGGAGATGGCATCTATGGATGAGAGTGTTGCCAAGCTGACCAAGGAGAAGAAAGCCCTCCAAGAGGCCCACCAGCAGACACTGGACGACCTGCAGGCAGAGGAGGACAAAGTCAACACTCTGACCAAGGCCAAGACCAAGCTGGAACAGCAAGTGGACGACGTGAGTGGAGTTTGACATTTTTGGCCATGATATGATGATATTATCTTTAGTTATTTAGATTTGAACAATATGTGTGTGTTTTTATATTGTAGCTTGAGGGTTCTCTGGAGCAAGAGAAGAAGCTCCGTATGGACCTAGAGAGATCCAAGAGGAAGCTGGAGGGAGATCTGAAACTGGCCCAGGAGTCCATAATGGACCTGGAGAATGATAAGCAGCAGTCTGATGAGAAAATCAAGAAGTAAACACAAACAAATGTTTACAGTATTACATATATTGATCATAAAGGTTGTTCTTGACACATTTTTGTCATTATGAATTAGCATTTGCATGTGATCGTTAAAAGCAAAGTGAATGGTATGATATTCTCACTTTACACTATCAAATCAAAATTATCTCTGCAATTGACGTGTTCGTGTTTCTTAGGAAGGACTTTGAGACCACCCAGCTCCTCAGCAAGATTGAGGATGAGCAGTCTCTGGGAGCTCAGCTGCAGAAGAAGATCAAGGAACTCCAGGTACAACAGGATATAAGCTCCTGTACAGGAAAGCACACACCTGAATCATTTCCTGTAAAAATGTATTCTGGTAGCACACATTTTCCCTGGTGGCTTCTGACGGCTCAGTAAATTGGAACATGGTGCTTCTTACTGTTGTAAAGATGGTGCTTCTTACTGTTGTAAAGATGGTGTTTCTTACTGTTGTAAAGATGGTGTTTCTTACCGTTGTAAAGATGGTGTTTCTTACCGTTGTAAAGATGGTGCTTCTTACTGTTGTAAAGATGGTGTTTCTTACTGTTGTAAAGATGATGCTTCTTCCTGTTGTAAAGATGGTGCTTCTTACTGTTGTAAAGTTGATGCTTCTTACTGTTGTAAAGACGGTGTTTCTTACTGTTGTAAAGATGGTGCTTCTTACCGTTGTAAAGATGGTGTTTCTTACTGTTGTAAAGATGGTGTTTCTTACCGTTGTGGTTTTGGTTGCCACATGGGACACTGTCTACTGAATGTATTAATGTAACTGGCTTTGTATTAACACATTTATGCAAAATATACACACTATTACAATTTTGTGAGGATCACTTGTTTCAACTGTATTGTAGTGTTCATCCCCCCCTGTTCCTGCCCCCTGTTCTAGGCCCGTATTGAGGAGCTGGAGGAGGAAATTGAGGCTGAGCGTGCTGCCAGGGCTAAGGTTGAGAAGCAGAGGGCCGATCTCTCCAGGGAACTTGAGGAGATCAGCGAGAGGCTGGAGGAGGCCGGAGGCGCCACTGCTGCTCAGATTGAGATGAACAAGAAGCGCGAGGCTGAGTTCCAGAAGCTGCGTCGTGATCTTGAAGAGTCCACCCTGCAGCATGAGGCCACAGCCGCCGCTCTGCGCAAGAAGCAGGCAGACAGTGTGGCTGAGCTCGGGGAGCAGATCGACAACCTGCAGCGGGTCAAGCAGAAGCTGGAGAAGGAGAAGAGTGAATACAAGATGGAGATTGATGACCTCTCCAGCAACATGGAGGCTGTCGCCAAATCTAAAGTGAGTAGTGATGTTTTAGTCAAGAAGTGTTGAGGAGGGTCAACTTCTTTACCATTCAAGTGAACTGAAGTTGACAGGAGTCCCATATATAAAGTTATGATGGAACTTGTTTCACTAACAGGGCAATCTGGAGAAGATGTGCCGTACTCTTGAGGACCAGCTGAGCGAGATCAAGACTAAGAATGATGAGAATGTTCGCCAGGTCAATGACATCAGCGGACAGAGGGCCAGACTCCTGACAGAAAATGGTACCCATCAACAATGAACAACAAACCAATGTAGTGTACAATAACGTTTTGGGGGGCTGTATCCATATAGTCCAGTCCACATACAGTAGTTTCTACTGTACTATTCACCACCTAACATTGCCCTACGATACCTCAAAATACAGAGACCCTATTAACAAGATGTCCCTCTATCCCTGCAGGTGAGTTTGGCCGCCAACTGGAGGAGAAGGAAGCCCTGGTGTCTCAGCTGACCAGAGGCAAACAGGCCTTCACCCAGCAGGTGGAGGAGATGAAGAGACTGATTGAGGAGGAGGTCAAGGTAAGGAACCCAAAATGGACACCACCGACCACAGAGTTTAGAGCCATATCTTCCTATAGATTGTGACTACGCCACCCTCAGAGACTTCTACTGTCATTTGTTTTACTCTCTTTCTCTTTCTCTCTTTCTCTCTCACAGGCTAAAAACGCACTGGCCCACGGTATCCAGTCTGCCCGCCATGACTGTGACCTCCTGAGAGAGCAGTTTGAAGAGGAGCAGGAGGCCAAGGCAGAGCTGCAACGCGGAATGTCCAAGGCCAACAGCGAGGTGGCTCAGTGGAGGACTAAGTATGAAACTGATGCCATCCAGCGCACAGAGGAGCTGGAGGAGGCCAAGTGAGTCACACGCCACAGCAAAAACATAAACATAGGGTTTGGATGGTGAGGGTGGTAAGGGGCTTTGAGAAAATGTTGCATCAATATGTATTGTAAGTTATTGTAACATTTGTTTTGCAACAAATTGGTCACAATAAAAACCACCCTCTGTCGTCCAACAGGAAGAAGCTGGCCCAGCGTCTGCAGGAGGCTGAGGAGACCATTGAGGCGACCAACTCCAAGTGCGCCTCCCTGGAGAAGACCAAGCAGAGGCTGCAGGGAGAGGTGGAGGACCTCATGATTGACGTTGAGAGAGCCAACGCAATGGCCGCCAACCTCGACAAGAAGCAGAGGAACTTTGACAAGGTGAAAATGAATAACCCTCACCCTAGGGTGACACTGTAGTTTCTATTTGCTACAGGATATGATCAATTGTAGTAAAATTGTAGTATATTTCTGATTCAAAACTCTTCATTATTGACTTCTAATGAAAATGCCATGTATTTCCCTAGGTTCTGGCAGAGTGGAAGCAGAAGTATGAGGAGGGTCAGGCTGAGCTGGAAGGAGCTCAGAAGGAGGCTCGCTCTATGAGCACTGAGCTCTTCAAGATGAAGAACTCCTACGAGGAGGCTCTGGATCATCTGGAGACTCTGAAGAGAGAGAACAAGAACCTGCAACGTGAGCATTTGACAGAAGCTCATGTTTGAATAATGTTTTGAAAATGGAAGAAACTGTAATCATCAAAATTACTATTACACCAACTCAGTTTTTTTATGTACAGTTTAAAATATTATTATTTAGTATTCGGTATTCCTTAGAACAACACAA
Source organism: Coregonus clupeaformis (assembly GCF_020615455.1). Classification (NCBI taxonomy): domain Eukaryota; kingdom Metazoa; phylum Chordata; class Actinopteri; order Salmoniformes; family Salmonidae; genus Coregonus; species Coregonus clupeaformis. The sequence goes on from NC_059207.1 coordinate 21,416,822, forward strand.
GGAAGTGGAGGGCAATTAGATTTGTAAGACCGTATGAAGTGCTGTTCTTTAATAAACTATTATTATGATTTAATGTCAACTTCAGTGCATTGGTTATATCCACTGAAAATCTCCCAAGTCTAAACTGCTCCTTTGTTTGTGTGTGCAGAGGAGATCTCTGACCTGACTGAGCAGATCGGAGAGACTGGCAAGAGCATCCATGAGCTGGAGAAGGCCAAGAAGACTGTGGAGACAGAGAAGTCTGAGATCCAGACCGCTCTGGAGGAGGCTGAGGTACAAACTACAACTGTATGATGGGAAAAGGACTGTTACAACTTTTTCAGCTCCAGACCCAAAAGAGAAATTGACCGTCCTCCCGTGACCCAAATCGTTCTCCAATGAGCCAAATTAAGAAGAAATAGTGTGTGATTTTAAATATATTCTCATAACTCGCGACTCACCTCTGACATGCCAATTCCAGCTACAGTCTAATGCTCCCTGCATTGGTGTTTATTGTAGTCATATATATTTAATTTCTTGTGTTATACACATCCAAATGTAATAAAGACAATTCGTTTGACTGCTTCTCTTTGTCCAGGGCACACTGGAGCACGAGGAATCCAAGATTCTGCGTGTGCAGCTGGAGCTGAACCAGATCAAGGGTGAGGTGGACAGAAAGATCGCTGAGAAGGACGAGGAGATGGAGCAGATCAAGAGGAACAGCCAGAGGGTGGTTGACTCCATGCAGAGCACCCTGGACTCTGAGGTCAGGAGCAGGAATGACGCCCTGAGGGTGAAGAAGAAGATGGAGGGAGACCTGAACGAGATGGAGATCCAGCTGAGCCACGCCAACAGGCAGGCCGCCGAGTCCCAGAAACAGCTGAGGAACGTCCAGGGACAGCTCAAGGTAAAGGGACTGGGACATCAGGCTCAAACATCTGAACATGGGGAGGGATTTGTTTGTGAGTCTGTAGAAAAAAACAAAACAGAGGAATTGAATAGTGGATTAATATACAGTAGAAAGGTAGGGAAATTGGGGAAATTCTTACCAATGAACATTTCTATCAATCACTGATCCTATCGACCCTACCTGCCAATGAGTCCTAATGAATCTATGTCATTGTGAACCCCAGGATGCCCAATTGCACCTTGATGACGCCGTCCGTGCCTCAGAGGACATGAAGGAGCAGGCAGCCATGGTGGAGCGCAGAAACGGCCTAATGGTGGCTGAAATTGAGGAGCTGAGAGTTGCTCTGGAGCAGACAGAGAGAGGCCGCAAAGTGGCTGAGACTGAGCTGGTAGACGCCAGCGAGCGCGTTGGACTGCTGCACTCCCAGGTATGGGTCAAAAGCCATTTCTAATGAAACGCAACCAAGCATCTGGAATTCGACAGTGCTGCCTTTTAGATTTTCATAATTTCTGCCCTGTGACTTGTAAGTTCTCTTGAGCGTCAAACAAATGGTCTTGTTTCCTCCTCCAGAACACCAGCCTTCTGAACACCAAGAAGAAGCTGGAGACTGACCTGGTGCAGGTGCAGGGAGAGGTGGACGACATCGTCCAGGAAGCCAGGAACGCAGAGGAGAAGGCCAAAAAGGCCATCACTGATGTGAGTCCTTATGATCTATTGAATAACATCAACTTGATTTGTCCCAAAGGGCCAATGGTAGCTGGGTTGGTTAACCACAACAAAGACCTCAGAGGGACGTTATGATTGGTGTAGTCTTGGAAATCCCAGATCGAGGGCAACAGCGCTACGTCTGGGAATCGTGACAAAAGTGGATGGACACACAATGCGGACGCAGATAGCTAGGCTAATTTAAGCCACAGCCAGTCATTATTATTAATATTAATATTATCATTAGCATCATGATGCATGCAAATGTCTTACTTGTGAAATACACTCATTGAAAATATACTCTAGCGCCATCTAGCTAGCAACCCGAACTGTTTGGCAGGGCTCTGGACAGATTTTACGGCTTCAACTCTGTCCTTTCCTCTCCGTTAAAGCTGACGTTGGTTTTAGTGCAGACATGTATGCTGCAACATTGGTAACCCATCTGTCTGGGAGGCAACCCATCTGTCTAGAGAGACTATGATTAGGGCAAATTGGTGCATAAATTCAACAAATTACCATTCTAGGCGGCCATGATGGCTGAGGAGCTGAAGAAAGAACAGGACACCAGCTCTCACCTGGAGAGGATGAAGAAGAACCTGGAGGTCACAGTCAAGGACCTGCAGCACCGCCTGGATGAGGCTGAGAATCTGGCCATGAAGGGAGGCAAGAAGCAGCTCCAGAAACTGGAGTCCAGGGTGAGTTAACAGCAGGGTGGATTAGGGTGGTTTGAAAGACTGATTGCTGGACATTGATTTAATCTTATAAAAATACACAGGAGCATTGTGCTATGACTTTCTGTCAATAATCCACCTAGATAATGAAAAACTGTTATCATTACAATTGTAAAAGTACATAGGAAGAGACAACAATTGTGCCTCCTTGATTGAGTAGAGTAATATGCCTCTGTTTTGAAAAGATATGTTACGTCTGATTTCACCACCTCAAACGCCTACGTTTATTTCTTCCACGAAGGTGCGTGAGCTCGAGACTGAGGTGGAGGCCGAGCAGAGAAGAGGTGTAGACGCGGTCAAGGGAGTCCGCAAGTATGAGCGCAGAGTCAAGGAGCTCACTTACCAGGTAAGAGAAAGTGCCTTCTTCACACACTTGACACAAACACAGACAGGTTTGTGTATAAAACTATGGTGCATTGACTCTTTGATCTTCTCCCACAGACTGAGGAGGATAAGAAGAACGTCGGCAGACTTCAGGACCTGGTAGATAAGCTGCAGTTGAAAGTGAAGGCCTACAAGAGGCAGGCTGAGGAAGCGGTGAGTCACAAACTTAGTCAAATACTCTGAAATCATACATTCAAAAACATATTTTTCCCCCTAGTAGACATTACAAAACTTCACGTCCATACAGTTTAGTGGAAGTCCACAATGACTCAACTGAAGAACTTATGCACATTTCTGCCTCCTATGCCTCCCTATGCCTGTGTGTTGTTACCAACTTAAAGGAGAGGGCGTTGAATATTCATTTTCTGTGCTGGGGGCTGGTCTATTGGTAATGCTGTCGCCCCTGGAGGCAGCGGTTTGATCCCCCGTTCTGCAACTCACTTTCTCTGCTGTATCTTCCATCTCACCTATTTGAATGCTGATGTTATGCTCTTCTATTATCCTCACGCAGGAGGAAGCAGCTAACCAGCACATGTCTAAGTTCAGGAAGGTTCAGCATGAGCTGGAGGAGGCTGAGGAGCGTGCTGACATCGCTGAGACTCAGGTCAACAAGCTCAGAGCCAAGACACGCGACGGTGGAAAGGTACAGAGCTGCTCCTAAACCTAAACCTACACCTGACTCATGTTCAAATAGAACCACATCAACATCAATCATCAACGATTCAGTCTTCACAGAGGTCAATACTGACCTTTTACACTCACTCAAATGTCTTTAAGGTCTCTAAGAATTACATTTAAAAAAAATATGAATTGGTACTTCAAAATGGAAAAATTAAAGGTTAGCACTGAGCCTTAAACGCTTGATCCATTATGCTTTCAAGTGTCATATATTTAGCATGTTTATTATTAATATCAAGACATTCTTTTCTTACTTCTTACAGGACAAAGAAGCTGCTGAATAAAGGAAGATCAAAGTATTGAAGATTAAATTATTTCATTTTCCTGTTGTTGCATAAAATATGATTTTCATGGTAAAATGTTTAGCATTGATTAAAAACACTTAGGCCTACGTACACCTTTGTGACTGTGGACTTGTTATTCAGCAAACTGCTTTTTCATACTATAAAAATATTGTGCTTTAATTAAAGGAGCGATCTGGGATTCCAACAACAACAAAGCAGCCACCCCAACAAAGCTGTCACTTTTTTTTTGGTAAACAGCTGAGGGATGAGGCTGGAGAAATGTAATAACTCTCAAATTCATACAGAGCTATGGATGAATGGATTGACCATCCATAACATCAAGATAATAGTTTTAACCCTTTACAGTCGGGGGATATTGGCCGATATGGACAGGCACAAATGAAAAGAAAACAAGGCAACAGTAAACATGTTGTCCCCTACGAATAATGCAGGGCCAATCAGTGTAATTGAGTAAATGATGGATCTCTGTGGCAAGATGCATCGTTCATCTAAGTTTCGTCTTTCGGGGCAGTGGTGTCTGGTGTATCGCATGTGTTATCTGGACTCATATCCCTGAGCATGTGTTCTTGCATATGTTTAGTCTTGACAGTGTTTGCAACGTGCATCAAATGTTGCTACAATACCAATATCCTCGACTGATTTATATAACATTTATTTGCCAGAACACACCCATATTAATGTTTAATTGGTCAATAGCGGCCATGTTGTTTTAGGTACTAGTCTGGAAAATGTCGAGAGACCTTTGTCCATAGATGCCACATATATCAAGTTTCATACAGATCGGTCATTCGGTGCCAGAAGAGTAGCGTTTTAAGTGTTTTTTCACAAAATTCCAAATGGCGGTAAATCCATAATTGCGGACCATATGGGTCCCTGAGGCACCTATGTAGCGAATTTCATGACATTAGGTCAAACGGGGTGAGGGGCGTGACCTTTCAAAGTTAGGATTTTCAATCTCTTGTTATATCGCCACCATCTGGCCAATCAGTGTAACTTTTGTAAATGCCAGATCTTTACGGCAAAACGCATCATTCACCCAAATTGTCAAAATCGGGCCAGTGCTGTCTGAGATATCGTGTGTGACTAACGTTTTACGAATGTACGAACGTAGAAACGGACGGAGTAAAGATCCACAGTCCCCTCCCCGATTTCATCGTGGGTGACAAAAATACGAGAATCACATTAATCTCCCATGGACATACTACGTAAACATAAATGGTAATCGAGTATTTTACGAAATTACTTGAGAGACTATGCACACATAAATGGAAAAGGAAATGACAAGCGCGATATTGAGCCAATTTTTCCCCCAATAGATTTTCGGCAGATGTACACTTACAGTTGGCCTAGTGTTGGGCCTGTAACCGAAAGGTTGCCAGTTCAAATCCCCGATCCGACAAGGTGAAGAACATCTGTCGTTCTGCCCTTGAGCAAGACAGATTTCCTCTGGCGCCCAATGTGGCAGCCCCCCCACACCTCTCCGATTCAGAGGAGTTGGGTTAAAAGCGGAAGTAAAGTTTCGGTTGGACCTTGTGTGCAATTGACGATGAATGTAATCCTTTTCATTTAACAGTGATCAGCGTTCCCGTCATGCCCACTAGTGGTGAAATCAAGTAATACACATGATGTGTTAGGAAACAGGGTTCAGGTGGATAAACTCACCTTTCATGAGGAAGTTAAAGTAGTCTGATTAGTCCTTGCAAAAATCACGAAAAAAAAACAATTAGCTATCTCATTAATCATAATTGATTTGATTGAAGAACATTGTACGGTCCAAAAGACACTCGATGGTAAGTATTCATCACATGGACAACAATTTCACAAAATAATCTTCAAAACCCTCTTCTCTGTACATTATCATTTTCATATAGGCTATTATATTTGCATTCTCTCACTAAGGGATGACCGATGTTAAAGTAGTCACCATAATAAACCTGTCTCTGTAGTGATGAAATGTGTCTCAGCACTAGATCCAATATATGGATTGAATGCCTGCTGTAAACAGTGTGTAGTGGTGAAAGTCTACACCGTAGAAATAGAATCCATAGAACGGCCTTGGAACCTCTAGCCCTGCCAATTTGACTGGTAAACTAATGGGTACACTGGCAATGGCTGACCTGGCATTGTGACGCAATCGTTTCCATGGTCATTTGGAATGTTCTATCAATTGATGCTGGATTACCATCAAATTATGCTAATTGTTAATCCGAGTCACATATTCACGTTTTGGGGTTCTCATAGGCTTACAATTTGGTTTTGATTATTGCCTGAACAAACACTAAGATTAGGGGAGAGTGGGGTAAAACGATCCAAAGGGTTAGTTGAGCCACAACTTGTTTCTAGGAAACTGTGACCAAATATTTAGGAAGAGGACATCATTTCATGGATGTGAAGGAAGAAAGCACATGGAAAAAGTGTTAAGCAAGTTAAGTCAAATTAATGTATTGTGTTTTAGGTCGTTTACGGCAAGTCCTCGTCCTGGTAAAGTTGTCAGTCAGACTACTGTAATCACCTCTATAGATGGCAAGCAAATCAAACAATGTTTGCATATAGTCATCTAGTTTATCCCCTGAAAGGTCACTTGTTAACTAGCCATGTTGACGTGATCTGTTATTACATAGCTAGCGAGCCAATTTGATGTGGTCCATCAATCAATGTAGCCTATATCATATCTGTCAGCAGCAATCGTAATAAACACGCTTAAAAACAATGTTGAAAAGGAGATCATGTTAGCTAACTTCGCTAGGTATGCCTACATCGGTTGGAGAAAAAAGGTACAATAGGTCTACTTACAACTATGTTTAGCCAACTGTACAAAGTTTATACCGGTAGCTTGCAAAGTAAACATTATCAGCTAACAGTACCACGACAAATGCGCTCTTCTGCTGCTTGACATACAGAGCCCACAAAATATGGAAATTAACATTGTCTTCTAAACCACTCATACTTGTCAGGTATAGTTCACTTTTATTTTATCACTCACTCAAATATCAAATTAATGGTGGCCAATATTAGGAGATATCGCTAGGGAGATATCGCTAGGCAACCCTACTGTATGTACAGTATCTGAAATTACACGATCAGTTGATGTTTACTGATCAGGAAAAGCATGCAGTTACTTGCTGTATAACTCTGATCATAGAGCTAAATAAGCGCAATTGTTTTGCATGAAATAATCAGAAAATTTGTAGGTTTGATTAGAGGTAATGATATTACAACCAAATAGTTAACATTTATTTAACAATCCCCTTGAAAACGGCACGCAGTTTTCAATGGTTTTAGCGGAGCTGTGGATCTCCTCGTCCCCCCCAGCAGGCAAATCGAACGCTCTGCACCTTGTTGTGACGTTTTATTGAAAAATGATCTATAGGTTTTACGATGCTTGTACCTAAACCAAAGTAGATTCTATTAAAAAAAAAAAAAAAAATGTTTTAAGTGAGAATAGGCATTGGTTTGAAGCCAAAAAAACTAAGGAAATTCACATGAGCACTACAATGCCTATTCCACCCATGCTATACCAAGGTTTTTCCAGCACACCGCTTTGACCCACTACAGTAGCTATGCTGGTATTGTACTTCAAACTATGTGTCGGCAGGTTGCTTGGGATTCAAACCTTCTCAAACAGCATAACTCATACTCTTAGAGGAGGTGCTATATAATGTAATTTGTACTGCATACAAGGTCAAGTATTGGATTCTTCACACACCACAGTAAGACAGTATTCCATTACGCTACCTTTTCATGCTTTTCTTTATTAAATTAAAGCAAGCTTTGTGTTTATGCTTACAAGACCATCAGGCTTGATTGAGCTGTTTTGTCTTGAGCTAATGTGGTGCATGCCTGTATTTCCTAAAACCTTTATTTTAGCAAAACATGTAATTGAAAATAATATATTATAATAATAGTTATTATTATTATTATTATTATAACTTTTTTGGTCAGTAGGTGCCCAACATAACAACAGGTGTTTTTTTTTAATCAATTGCAGTGCTGATCAATGGACAATTCATTACCTTGGTCAAAATGATGTGTATTTTAAGTTATGTTTGTACTAAAGATGGTGACACAACAATAATACATATACATATATATATATACCGGTATGTATCATCTGAATAGCAGGACAATATAAAGTCCATTATCCCTCCGAAGAGTATCAATTAGGCTGTTTGAGAAGGTTTGAATCCCAAGCAACCTGCCTACACATAGTTTGAAGTACAATACCGACATAGCTACTGTAGTAGGTCAAAGCTGTGTGCTGGAAAACCTTGGTGGAGCATGGGTGGAGTAGGAATTGTGGTGATCATGTGAATTTCCTTTATTTTTCGGCTTCAGACCAATGCCTAATCTCACTTAAAACATAGTTTTTGGTTTTTTAATTTCCATGGTTTTTACACCAGAAGGTGATTATGCAACATTATTATCCAACATTATATAATACAGTATAACATTATAATACAGCATAACACAGTAATACAGCATAACATTATAATACAGCATAACACAGTAATACAGCATAACATTATAATACAGCATAACATTATAATACAGCATAACACAGTAATACAGCATAACATTATAATACAGCATAACACAGTAATACAAGTTAAATAAAACTAAACAATAATGACTAATACATGTAAATTAAATCTACAAAGAGAGTTTTTATCAATATTTTTTGTAGCCGTCTATTTAACACCACAAACCGATGCTGGCACTAAGACCCCACTCAACGAGCTGTATAAGGCCATAAGCAAACAAGAAAATGCTCATCTAGAAGCGGCAATCCTAGTGGCCGGGGACTTTAATGCAGGGAAACTTAAATACGTTTAAACTTTTATGTTCTACCAGCATGTCACATGTGCAACCAGAGGAAAAAAAAACTCTAGACCACCTTTACTCCACACACAGAGAGACGCATACAAAGCTCTCCCCCGCCCTCGGTTTCCGGGATGATGGTGTTGATGTGAGCCATGACCAGCCTTTCAAAGCACTTCCTGTCTACCGACATGAGTGCTACAGGCCGGTAGTCATTTAGGCAGGTTACCTTCACTTTGTTGGGCACAGGGACTATGGTGGTCTGCTAGAAACATGTAGGTATTACAGATTCGGTCAGGGAGAGGTTGAAAATGTCAGTGAAGACACTTGCCAGTTGGTCCACGCATGCTCTGAGTACACGTCCTGGTAATCCGTCTGGCCCCACGGCCTTGTGAATGTTGACCTGTTTAAAGGTCTTGCTCACATCGGCTACGGAGAGCGTGATCACACAGTCGTTCGGAACAGCTGGTGCTCTCATGCATGCTTCAGTGTTGCTTGCCTCGAAGCGAGCATAAAAGGCATTTAGCCCATCTGGAAGGCTCGCGTCACTGGGCAGCTCGCGGTTGGGTTTCCCTTTGTAGTCCGTAATAGTTAGCAAGTCCTGCCACATCCGACGAGCGTCAGAGCCGGTGTAGTAGGATTCAATCTTAGTCCTGTATTGAAGCTTTGCCTGTTTGATGGTTCGTCTGAGGGCATAGCAGGATTTCTTATAAGCGTCCGGATTACTCCTGAATGCCATTGGATGAATCCCGGAACATATTCCAGTCTTTGCCAGCAAAACAGTCCTGTAGCTTAGTATCCGAGTTATCTGACTAATTCAGTATTGAGCGAGTCACTGGTGCTTCCTGCTTTAGTCCTGCTGGTGCTTCCTGCTTTAGTCCTGCTGGTGCGTCCTGCTTTAGTTTTTGCTTGTAAGCAGGAATCATGAGGATAGAATTATGGTCAGATTTGCCAAATGGAGGGTGAGGGAGAGCTTTGTATGCGTCTCTGTGTGTGGAGTAAAGGTGGTCTAGAGTTTTTTTTCCTCTGGTTGCACATGTGACATGCTGGTAGAAATGAGGTAAAATGGATTTAAGTTTGCCTGCATTAAAGTCACTGGCCACTAGGAGTGTCGCTTCTGGATGAGTATTTTCTTATTTGCTTATGGCCTTATACAGCTCGTTGAGTGAGGTCTTAATGCCAGCATCAGTTTGTGGTGGTAAAGCTACAAAACATATAGATGAAAACTCTCTTGATAGATAGCAGTAGAAGCAGCGTATGTGATGAGTCAAAAGAGTTAGTGCAAAGGGGGGTCAATGCAGATAGTCCGGGTAGCTGTTTGGTTAACTATTTAGCAGTCTTATGGCTTGGGGGTAGAATCTGTTCAGGGTCCTGTTGGTTCCAGACTTGGTGCATCGGTACCGCTTGCCGTGCGGCAGCAGAGAGAACAGCCTATGACTTGGGTGGCTGGAGTCATTGACAATTCTTAGGGCCTTCCTCTGAAACTGCCTGTTATAGAGGTCCTGGATGGCAGGGATCTCGGCCCCTGGGAGCTCGACCAATCCATTATACCCATTTATTAATGGTTTATAATGCATTTATAAATTATTAAAGTCATGCTCCGGCACTTTGACCACTAAGAAAGTATTTTTGAAACCTCCAACTTTGGGCTGGATGTGTCAATGTGTAGTTCATACATGTATAATCTATGAGCAGAATTACTGCCTTACCACAATTAGCCACGAAATCCCTAGTTTGAAAGTGAATGTTTTCTTGAAGCTGTGCTGCTCCATTTTCACTACATTGCCTCCCACATTGGGCGGCACACAATTGGCCGAGCGTTGTCCGGGTTTGGCCAGTGTAGGCCGTCATTGTAAATAAAAGTGTGTTCTTAACGGACTTGCATAGTTAAATAAAGGTAAAATAAATAAAAAAATTGTCCAGACCTTTAACAATTCGAATTCTAGCCATTGAGCTTCAGGCCCTAGCTACTGTTGTTGGTTTAAGGTACTTCCCATTCCCTATACAGTGCCTTGCGAAAGTATTCACCCCCCTCTGCATTTTTCCTATTTTGTTGCCTTACAACCTGGAATTAAAATGGATTTTTTGGGGGTTTGTATCATTTGATTTACACAACATGCCTACCACTTTGAAGATGCAAAATAATTTTGATTGTGAAGCAAACAAGAAATAAGACAAAAAAAAAAACAGAAAACTTGAGCATGCATAACTATATGTTTGCTTATTTTTTTCTTTGAGCAATGACTTTTTTCTGACCACTCTTCCGTGAAGCCCAGCTCTGTGGAGTGTAAGGCTTAAAGTGGTCCTATGGACAGATACTCCAATCTCCGCTGTGGCGCTTTGCAGCTTCTTCAGGGTTATCTTTGGTCTCTTTGTTGCCTCTCTGATTAATGCCCTCCTTGCCTGGTCTGTGAGTTTTTGGTGGTTCGGCCCTCTCTTGGTAGGTTTCTTGTGGTGCCATATTCTTTCCGTTTTTGAATAATGGATTTAATGGTGCTCCGTGGGATGTTCAAAGTTTCAGATATTTTTTTATAACCCAACCCTGATCTGTACTTCTTCACAACCGTTTCCTGTTAAAATAGTTGTATAAATAGTGTGTGTGTGTGTGTGTGTGTGTGTGTGTGTGTGTGTGTGTGTGTGTGCAGCCCTATTGCAACAGATGCCATGGCTGAGATGACCTCTCGCCTAAATTGTCTGTTTTCTGTTCTTCTTGTCCACAAGAAGAGAGAGAGGGAGAAAGAGAGGCAGAAGTCAGAAATGAAACTAAAACAGAGAGGCTGCAACAGCCTGACAGTGAAACAAAGGAAAGTTAAAGAAAACAACATGAGTACAACTCAGCCACTTCTTTGTGCAGAAACCTGGGATGAGGAACCTTCTGTGAATTTCAGAGGAAACTGACACACAAACACACACACACACACACACACACACACACACACACACACACACACACACACACAAGCTCCCACATTCACGTGCATGCATGCAGGCACATAGGAACACATACACACACACAGGTGATTTGTGTGCAGTAAAGCCTCCCCCCTTCCTCTGATCCAAACCCAACTGGGAAAACATAGATGGGCATTGGGCCTGTGGGACTATTACATCATACTTGCAAGATAGAGAAACACAAAATGTATTGCTACTTATCCACACTATGTCAAAAACACTGTTACTTTACATTTAAGTCATTTAGCAGACGCTCTTATCCAGAGCGACTTACAGTTAGTGAGTGCATACATTTTTCATACTGCCCCCGTGGGAATCGAACCCACAACCCTGGCGTTGCAAGCGCCATGCTCTACCAACTGAGCTACAGGAGGCCCACACTCCAACGCTCTTCAGGAGAGAAAAGAGTTGTTCACACGCCTTGAGGAGGAAGAGGAGGAGGAAGAGGAGGAGGAGGAGGATGAAGTGGGGCGGGGCAGATGAGGAAATACACTTCAGATATCAGAGGAAACAGGCATGTCATGGTTTACTGTGGTTTACTGAAGTGATAATGCCAGAGAAGCCGGTGTTTGGAGGATATATTGGCACGGGTGTTTTTAGGCCCGAGACTAAGTCACTTTTATACAACGGGTTACCAACATATTCAAATAATGATTGACATATTTTCATTAAAAACGTTATTTTGATGAATTTATTCATACCATTTCACCCTTCCACAAAATGTAGTCCTGACACAAATCTAGGGTTGCTACCCAAACCGGCTGGTCTTTCGTTTTATCGGTCCGGTTGCTAGAGACACGACCCAGTCGTTCGTTCTAAATGTTCCATTGCCATACTGTCTGGCAACGTTCTTATCCCTTGCGTGCTAGCTAGCCAACTACGGCTAACTTACAGTCACGTCAAAAAGTGCAGCCAGAATAACAACAGTAGCTGCATTTGTATTTGTTTAACCCGTTTTCTAGTGACATTTATTTGGATACATCCATAACAATGAGCTAATGAGGTGCGATTTCACCTGGCATAGAACATTTGCTCACTCGTCAGGACACTGTTGCTTCAGAGGAGCATAGATTTAGCCGGTGGTAACTTGTGGAATAGACACCGGCTGGAATGCAGTTTTAACCAATCAGCATCCAGGATTAGACCCGTTGTATAATTTGCAACAAACACTCTTCCTCTTTTCGTTGTAGCAGAGTAAATATTTTTTTTTAGGAAATTTAGATTTTCACATTTAATGGTCCATAAAATATTATAGAATGCCCTCAATGAAACACGTGAACACACACACGTAGAATCTGAGCATCCCACAAGTGTAAATTCTCCCGAATAAGCAGTTATCTTACCAATTTTCACAGGGAACTTCACAGTAATACATTCAACATGAGTCCCAGTTTATTTTGGAGAGAAGAGGAACCAGTTAAAAGGTGAATATGGCTTCCACTTCCCTTCCCTTTAACTTCCAATGCATCAACAGTTATGTCTCATAAGTCTCCGGCCCAATTGCATGTGAAACCCCACAACCACAGGTTAGTGAAACCTTTTGACTTGTCTTACAAATACAGTGTGGAACAACAGCCCCACCTGGTGGTGGTTAAAGGGAGACACCTTTGTTTTAAGCTCTTGTGGAAAATAGAACATTTATGTAAAAAAAAAAAAAAATGTAAATAATAATTGTGAATTATGAAAGAAGCAGTACTACAGTCTATAAATATGGGTGGATTGTTCTCCAAACGCTGACGAAGGCTGCGGCCAAAACGCGTGCGTTTGTTCTGACCTCTGCTGCTAGAAAAAATACATTAAAACGTAAACAATATTTCAGGTGACTGCGGGTTTTTCTTCAAGTATATGCCTTTTGAACCCTGCACCCTAAGACTTTTTGTTACTACAAGCATTTGAGCTGAGCACGCTCTTTCTAGAGACACCAACATATGACAGAAATCATTTTGTGGAGGAAACAAAAGACAAGGGAGACGTTTGAGGGGTTTGATCACATGAGCATTTTGTTATTGACAGCATTTTGTTATTGACTATGTTGATAATGTCATACAATCACATCATATAGCATCATACAGTGACTTCAGAAAGTATTCACACCCCTTGACTTTTTCCACATTTTGATGTGTTAGAGTCTGAATTTAAAATAGATTAAATTTAGATTTTGTGTTACTGGCCTACACACAATGCCCCATAATGTAAAAGTGGATATTTTTTTTTCAAAATGTTTACAAATTAATTAAAAATGAAAATCTTAAATGTCTTGAGTGAATAAGTATTCAACCCCTTTGTTATGGCAAGCCTAAATAAGTTCAGGAGTAGAAATGTGCTTAACAAGTCACATAATAAGTTGCATGGACTCACTTTGTGTGCATTAATAGTGTTTAACATGATTTTTGAATGACTACCTCATCTCTGTACCCCACGCATACAATTATCTGTAAGGTCCCTCAGTCGAGTAGTGAATTTCAAACGCAGATACAACCACAAAGACCAGGGAGATTTTCCAATGCCTCGCAAAGAAGCGCATCTATTGGTAGATGGTAAAATAAAACGATCAGACATTGAATATCCTTTTGAGCATGGTGGAGTTATTAATTACACCTTGGATGGTGTATCAATACACCCAGTCACTACAATGATACAGGCGTCCTTCCTAACTCAGTTGCCGGAGAGGAAGGAAACCGCTCAGGGATTTCACCATAAGGCCAATGGTGACTTTAAAACAGTTACAGAGTTTAATGGCTCTGATAGGAGAAAACTGAGAATGGATCAACAACGTTGTAATTACTCCACAATACTAACCTAATTGACAGAGGGAAAAGAAGGAAGCCTGTACAGAATAACAATATTCCTAGAGGAAAACCCAGTTCAGTCTGCTTTCCACCAGACACTGGAAGATGAATTCACTTTTCAGCAGGACAATAACCTAAAACACAAGGTCAAATCTACACTGGAGTTGCTTACCAAGAAGACAGTGAATGTTTCTGAGTAGCCCAGTTACAGTTTTGACTTCAATCTACTTGAAAGTCTATGGCAAGACCTGAAAATGGTTGTTTAGCAATGATCAACAACCAATTTGACAGAGCTTGAAGAATTTAGAAAATAATAATGGGCAAATATTGTACAATCCTGGTGTGCAAAGCTCTGAGAGACTTACCCAGAAAGATTCACAGCTGTAATCACTGCCAAAGATGCTTCTACAAAATATTGACTCAGGGGTGTGAATATGTATGTAAATGAGATATTTCTATTTTATTTTCAATAAATGTGCAAACATTTCTAAAAACATGTTTTCACTTTGTAATTATGCGGTATTGTGTGTAGATGGGTGAGAGAAAGAAAACAATTTAATCCATTTTGAATCCATGCTGTAACACAACAACATGTGGAATAAGTAAAGGAGTATGAATACTTTCTGAAGGCACTGTATGGACACAGAGAACAGTTGTAATGCCATGGTGCTACAGAATACAAGCAGGAATAACAGTTGACCTCTATTAGAACATGGAGGAGGGCAACAAAAGAGGAAACAGGAGAGACAGAGAGAGAGAGAAGGAGAGGGAGAGAGATAGACAGAGCGAGGGAGGGAGAGAGAGAGAGTGGAAGAGAGAGAGTGGAAGAGAGAGAGAGAGAGAGAGAGAGAGAGAGAGAGAGAGGGAAGAGAGAGAGAGAGAGAGAGAGAGAGAGAGAGAGAGAGAGAGAGAGAGAGAGAGAGAGAGAGAGAGAGGGAAGAGAGAGAGAGTAGAGAGAGAGAGAGAGAGAAGAGAGAGAGAGAGAGAGAGAGAGAGAGGAAGAGAGAGAGAGAGAGAGAGAGAGAGAGAGAGAGAGAGAGAGAGAGAGAGAGAGAGAGAGAGAGAGAGAGAGAGAGAGAGAGAGAGAGAGAGAGAGAGAGAGAGTGGAAGAGAGAGAGAGAGAGAGAGAGAGAGAGAGAGAGAGAGAGAGAGTGGAAGAGAGAGAGAGAGAGAGAGAGAGAGAGAGAGAGAGAGAGAGAGAGAGAGAGAGAGAGAGAGAGAGAGAGAGAGAGAGAGAGAGAGAGAGAGAGAGAGAGAGAGAGAGAGAGAGAGAGAGAGAGAGAGAGAGAGAGAGAGAGAGAGAGAGAGAGAGAGAGAGAGAGAGAGAGAGAGAGAGAGAGAGAGAGAGAGAGAGAGAGAGAGAGAGAGAGAGAGAGAGAGAGAGAGAGAGAGAGATTATCTTTTAGTTTTTTCTACTTCTGCCCATCACTCCCAGAAACAGTAATGTACTTTGGCAACAAGAGGTCGCTAGCTATTATGAAGAAGGGTTATAGGAATCTGCACCATTTGACACTTTTATCTGTATCTCCTCACTCTGTTATGTCCCCATTAAACCCTCTACTCCAGTTCATGTACAAATCCTGTCCCGTCTGATGACACAGCAGCAGCTGAGGATGTCAGTGAAGAGCAAACTGTGCCTTAAAGAATAACAGAAACCTCATCCTGCATATTTGACACACCTTTTCCTGCATCTTTCCTGCATATTTTCTGCACATCAGACAGCTTTCCTGCCGTCCATCTTTTCTCAAATTATAGAGATAGATAGTGCCCTCAGAAAGTATTCATACCCCTTGACTTATTCCACATGTTGTGTTACAGCCTGAATTCAAAATGGATTAAATATATTTTTTTTCTCACCCATCTACACACAATACCCCATAATGACAAAGTGAAACATGTTTCTAGAAATGTTTGCTAATTTATTGAAAATGAAATACAGAAATATCTTATTTACATAAAACTGTAAAAGCACCAGCAAATCAGCTCAAAGTTATTTTAATTTTGGAAATTCGTTCCAAAGTATTCCCACACATAATAGAGAGATACAAAAGTATTGGGACAGTGACCGTATTTTTTTTTTTTTTTTGGCTCTGTACAAATCGTGAATAATTATGAGTGAGAAGGTTACAGACGCACAAATATCATACCCTCAAGACATGCTGACCTCTCATCATTACAATAACAGGGGAGGTTAGCATTTATGGGGTGGTATGATTCATCATGATTCATTCAGGACTATCCGTAATCATGGTAGCGTCCACATTAATGTAGAAGTGTTTAGAAACATATTATATTCTTATTTACAATAAAAGTGTACTCCAAAATGACACAATATATTATTTACATTATTTATTTATTATTTCATTATGATTTCTATTGGGCACAAAGTAATCTGAAACAGAACTAACACAAACAGCAAATGCATCCAACAAGTTTGTAGAGTCACCAGCTTGATGTAGTCATTGCGTGCTAGGAATATGGGACCAAATACTTAACTTTTTACTACTTTAATACACATAAGGGAATTTGTCCCAATACTTTTGGTCCCCTAAAATGAAGGGAATATGTACAAAAAGTGCTGTAATCTCTAAACGGTTCACCCGATATGGATGAAAATACCCTCAAATTAAAGCTGACAGTCTCTCAAAGTGGAGTTCAGAGCCAAACCAATACAAAATGAGTCACTATCCCAATACTTTTGGAGCTCACTGTATATGTGATCATATACAACTGTAAGCAAGGTTTAACATTATTATGATTTAGTCAAATATTATATCTGTTTGGGCTTCTTGCAGTCAATTTGCAGTCTACAAATTATTTGTAATTATGTTCTGGCCCCCTGACCATCCCCTCAAGGAAAAATTGTCCTGCTGCTGAATCTAGTTCATGATCCCTGTTGTAGAAGCACTTTTGGCGGCGATTACAGCTTTGATTCGTCTTGGTATGTCCTTATCAGCTTTGCACATCTGGATTTGGGGATTTTCTCCCATTCTTCCTTGCAGATATTTCTTAAGCTCTGTTTAGTTAGATGGGGAGTAGTGGTGAACAGCAATCTTCAAGTCTTTCCATAGATTTTCAAATGGAATTCAACTATTGCTTTGGCTGGGCCACTCAAGGACATTCACCTTCTTGTTCTGAAGCCATTCCAGCATTGCTTTGGCTGTATGCTTGGGGTCATTGTCCTGTTGGAACGTAAACCTTTGCCCCCAGTCTAAGCTCGTTTGCACTCTGAAGCAGATTCTGATCACGGATTTGCCTGTATTTGGCTCCTTTCATTGTTCCCTCTATCCTTACCAGTCTCCTAGTCCCTGCAGCTGAAAAGCATCCCCATAGTACGAAGCTGCCACCACCATGCTTCATGGTATGTGTGGTGTTAGACGGGTGATGAGATGTGCCTGGTTTTCTCCAGACATAGCACTTTGAATTCAGGCCAAACAGTTACATTTCTGTCTCATCAGACTACAGAATATTTTGCCTTATATACTCTCAGAGTCTTTCACATGCCTTTTTGAAAACTACAGGCATGCTGTCATGTGCCTTTTTCTCAGGAGTGGCTTCCGTCTGGCCACTCTCCCGTAAAGCCCAGATTGGTGAAGTGCTGCAGAGACTGTTGTCATTCTGGCAGATTCTCCCATCTCAGCCAAGGAACTCTGTAGTTCTGTCAGAGTGGTCATTGGGTTCTTGGTCACCTCCCTGACCAAGGTCCTTCTTGCCCGGTTGCTCAGTTTGGTTGGACGGCCAGATCTAGACAGAGTCTGGGTAGTTCCATATTTTAAATTTCCCAATGATGGAGACCACTTTTCTCTTGGAAACCTTGAAACATTCTAGAAATTGTTTTATACCGTTCCCCAGATACATATCTCGGAGCTCTACGGACAGTTCCTTGGACTTCATGGTATAGTTTCTGCTCTGACATGCACTGTCAACAGTGGGACCTTATATAGACAGGTGTGTTTCTTTCTAAATAATGTCCAAACAATTTAATTGGCCACAGGTGGACTTAGTGACATCTAAAGGACAATAGAAGGAAATTGGATGCACAATAGCTCAATTTGGAGAGTGATGGCAAAGGGGTGTGAATACTTATGTAAATGAGATATTTCTGTAGTTCATTATTTTCCTCAATAAATTAGCAAAAATTTCTAAAAACATGTTTTCATGTTTTCATTATGGGGTATTGTGGGTGAGAAAAAAGAATTGTTAATCGATTTTGAATTCAGGCTGTAACACAACAAAATGTGGAATAAATCAAGGGGTGTGAATACTTTCTGAAGGCACTGTATGTGCCAAAAACACAAGAACAAATATATTGTTATAATCACAATCATTTTGGCAGGTATTTATCCCCATAGCTGTCCTTTTACCATGCCCATAACATGATACTAACTCACATTTACAAATGCTTGTTATTAATGCAAAAATGTATTAATATACACTAAGTGTATAAAACATTAGGAACACTCTTTCCATGACATAGACTGACCAGGTGAATCCAGGTGAAAGCTATGATCCCTTATTGATGTCACTTGTTAAATCCACTTCAATCAGTGTAGACGAAGGCGAAGAGAGGTTAAATAATGATTTGTAAGCCTTGAGACAATTCAGACATGGATTGTGTATGTGTGCCATTCAGAGGGTGAATGGGAAAGACAAAATATTTAAGTGTCTTTGAACAGGGTATGGTAGCAGGTGCCAGGCGCACCGGTTTGTGTCAAGAACTGCAACGCTGCTGGGTTTTTCACACTCAACAGTTTCCCATGTGTATCAAGAATGGTCCACCACCCAAAGGACATCCAGACAACTTGACACATCTCTGTGATACGCTTTCAACACCTTGTAGAGTCCATGCTCCGACAAATGGAGGCTGTTCTGAGGACAAAAGGGGGTGCAACTCAATACTAGGAATGTGTTCCAAAGGTTCTGTACATATCCATACTTCATAGTCTTTCTATATTAAAAAAAATAATTATTGGAGAAATTAAATATATTTACAATCAGAGCTAACAAAATATTAAAATAATTTATGCAGAATCCAAAGGAATTGACAGAAATTATATTTAAAAAATAAAACAACTGTACAAAAAAAGAGAATACTGGAAGCACTAAATACATTTGAAAACATTTTTTTTTTTTTTTTTAAGAACAATAATACAACTTCATCTACAAGCTAAATTAACTCTTGGTCTGATTGAATCTAGGGCTAACTCTTGTCCAGTGTGAATTCGTCATGGCAATTTTTATGTTTTGCTAACCCATATATATATTTTTGAATTACTTTACATCATTTAATTGTAGATTATTTTGGCTCTACCAAACCCTAATCTACAAAACAAGGTTTTGACATAATATAGGGTTTAAACCTAATCCCTAACTCTTTGCCAGCTCTAGTTTACTGTACAGCTCAATCTGAACCTAAGGCCACATCTGAAACATCTGAAACCAACAAATGCCTACAAAGCCACCAACATTTATTTTAAGATGACTCCCACCCTAAAAAATATATACTATTTTTCCCGACTGAAACCTAGGGAAAGTGGCTGATTGGACGCACCGTCACATATATAAAACATCATGTAGGGACCACAGGTCAAAACCTAGACACCTCCAACACAGTAGCTCTCTCTGTGGTTCTTTCTCAACCCGAGAAACATGACTCTCTTTCTCATGACATACTACCAAATCAGAATAATTTGAAGTATTTTTTACACGTTAAAACATTATTTTTCTCTTTAGAAGACCCATTTGGAGATTTTACAATAGGGAGTTTTGTGTGGGGTGGGGGTGGCAATGATGATTATACAGCCGTCCAACCAACAGATTCAGTATAGAACACCAAAGCAGCTAAACAGACCTCCAAAGCCATGTGTTGCTTTCATTGGATATCCTTCTTTCTTTATCCACCTCTGCTGCCTTTCACACGGTTTTCCTCAACAATAATACATTATATCATCATTAATCAATAAATAAATGTGTGTAAGTATATGCATTTACAGTATGCATGGATAGATATATAGACACATATAGTTGAAAACTTATCATAGCCTCTTGAACCACTTGGTTTTGTCTGTACCCGTTGGTACCGTAAGCTTCTCCTAAAGCTGTGCAGTTGTATTGGTTAAGGGGAAGAGAGGCGGGGCAGGTGGGAGGAGCTAGGGTTTTGGGGTCAGAACAGGGGTGAAGAAACTGTAAAAAGACACAAAACGTTGTCCGTCTGTTGCTAGGTTACATGCACTAGGCCCGGCTCTGCCCTTTTCTTTCCTGACACTTACAGTGTTAGGTCAGTTCATCCCATCCATCAAAACAACAGGAAGTGAAGGGAGGAGCCAGAGGATGTTCTTGGGCTTGTCCAATCAGAGTCAGGTTTGACAGTCCATCCAAAATCATTGGTAGTGTTCCCCTGCTCAGACCAATGGTTGCGTGCAACGTACTCTACTATTTAATCGACTGACAGATTGCTATAACATACATATGATGTGGTTAGCTGATAGGTAAAATACCTATCCAAGCATTGTAAGATCTGGCATGCGTCAGCAACTCCTGGGCAGTGGAACGCGCCCACTGTGTTAACGAGATGATAAAAATCAGGAATCTGCAGATGATGATGAATCGAAGAAGCAAGTTTAAAACGGTCATCCATTTGTATTTACTCCACACAGAGAGATGTCCAGATTGTCGACAGCTGTCAGAACTCATACCCAGAGATATATCACACTAAAAATGTGTTGTACATTTTGGTGTTTTTCCTTTTCTGTTTTATAAAAAAACGACTTTTCATACTTACATCCTACTACAAGGCAGGGGATCTCTAGGTGAATTAACCTTAGAGAATAGCATGTCAGCGTGGATCCATTGGATGACAAGTCCTTTAACCGGTCTCTGAAATCTTCCATTAGCAATTAGCACTAGCATTAGCACTAGCATTTAGCGTTAGCGTAGCATTGACATTCAAAGAGTGGCACAGCTAGGTGAATGATAGATAGAGTATTCTCTGTAGCATGGTAAAGTAAAGCACAGCTAGGGATAGCAGACAGTATATGATGGGGGCCAAGGCAGTCTGTAGCTAGCCTTGTCTCGTTTCTGTAAAAGGTCCTCAGATAGTTTGGTGTGTGTGTGTGTACGCACGTGCATGTGTAGTCTTTGTCTTCGAATGAGTTTAGTGTACATGCATGCATAGGGAAGTCTGTGTGTTTGTGCATGCTTCCTTGCCTGTGTGTGTCTGTACATTCATGCATGTTTTGCGTCTGCGTCTGTTTCATACTCCTCTCCATAGTACAATAATTCCACTTTAAACCAGTCATATCAACGTCTCTCCTCCATGAGTATCCATGGTAGTATAGAATGCTGTATATCCATATTTAGCCCTCTGAATCCTTTTCCCCTTTCCAGCTCTCCCTTCTACCTTCCACCCTCGTCCTCTACTGTGGCCTCTGGGTTCAGTCTAGGGTTGCAAAGTTCCGGCAACTTTCCCGAAATCCCCAGGTTTATCAGCAATCCTGGTTGGAGGATATACAGATTTCCTGCTTATTCCCTCCTGATTCCAGGAATCTCCCAACTGGGATTTCTGGAAAACCAGAATTTTGGAACCCTAGTTGAGTCGGTCAGGTCAGTGTGGCCCCTGAGGCCCCTGGGGCGCCTGGCTGTCCTCCAGGCCCCTCAGGGTAACATAGATGAAAGGCACCAGGCCCCGCTGGGCCCCCAGGGAGCAGAGGAGCCAGTCGGAGTCGGCCCGGCTCAGGACCCTCAGTACGTCCCCTTTATGGAAACTCAGCTGGTCAGGCTCCGTGGCTATGTGGTGGCACAGGGCACGCACCTCACTGGGGGGGGGGGAGAGAGAGAGAGAGAGAGAGAGAGAGAGAGAGAGAGAGAGAGAGAGAGAGAGAGGGGGGAAGGAGTGACAGAAGGAAAGAGTGAAGGAAGGAAGGACAGAAACATATTATTGCTTGTATCCTGTATTTTTTAGTTGTCCATGTTTCTGTTTTAGTGTAATTTCATTGTATTGCTGTGTTTTTAGTGTACTTTTATTGTATTGGTGTGTTTTTAGCCTTTAAGCCTGGTAAAAGATCAAAACAATAATCGTATATATCGTATAGCTTTGGTTTGTCTTTTCTTCAAAAGTATGATCTTACCACGGCTGTTTGGTTTGGCTCTCCTGTGGCAGCTGAGGAGGTGGAGAGGGTTGGTTCAGAGTGGGAGGGGCCGGAGGAGCTGAAGGCTCCACCCTCTTCACTGTCCCCGTCCCCACCGTCTGGGCTACGAGGTCCAGCACGGACATGTCCAGACCTGTCAGCCAGCCAGACGGCAGCCTGTGAGGGACAAACAGAGCAAAGAGAAATGTACTATAAAGAGTTACCTCATTTATTACTGTATCACCTGGACCAGTTTACATCACTTCAATTCAGTCACCTGCTCCTCTTGCTTTTGGCTGGTCTATGCTCTGCTCCGCCTGGCCTGGAGGGGGTACCACCACCACCCATGTTGGACCCAAACAGCCTGCCCCAGCGCATGCCCTGGCCCTGGGAGGGGTCTTCAGCCTGGGCCACTGGCTGGGTCGCTGCGGCTCCTGGGGCCCTTGTGGTTCCTGGATCCTTCTCCCTCTCCTTGTCCTGGGTTAGCACTGACTCTGGGGGACTCCCCATCCAGGAGGGCCTTCCTCTTCCCCTGGACCCTGTCCACTCACCACTGGAGCTGGAGCTGCTCTTCCTGTTTCTCTCCCTAAGACCCTCCCCTTCCTGGCTAGACTCTGCCCCTTCCACCACGCCCTTCCTGGGGAGCAGTTGCTGACTCTGGCTCCGCCTCTCCGCAGACTTCTTCCTCTTCTCGCTCTTGACGAACTTTGACCCACCCTGAGCTGATTGGTCGATGTAGACCTGGGAGCTCTGCATGAGCTGGTACCACCAGCCCGCCTGGCGATCACGCTCCTGCCGCTGACGACCCTCCTCCGCCCAATCCCTCTCTCTCTCCTTCCTCCTCTCCTCCTCCTCTCCTCCCACCCCCTTCGCTCTGTTTCCTGTGGCCTTCCCCCTCCCACTCTCCCTCCACAGGTTTGCAAACCCTGTCCCTACTTCAGTTGTCATTGGCTGTGCTTCTACAAGCCCCGCCCTTAAACTATCCATCCCCACCCCCTCTCTCCTCGACCCCGTCCTCTGCATCATCCCCTCTCTCCTCCCTCTCTCTCCAACCCCTTCCATCCTAGGCCACGTCCCCTCTCGTCTCAGCCCGAACCTTTCTCTCTTCCCCGACCCGCCTCCTTCCTTTTTAGCCTCCGCCCCTTCTCTCATAGACTCCGCCCTCCGTGACTCTGTGCTCCACCCCCTCATGAGTTGGAAGGTGGAGCGTGCTGATCGGTCCAGGCCCTGGCCGGCGAAGATGGAGCAGAGCTGCTCCTTGCTTCTCAGGTGTTCCTGGCTCCTCTGGACCAATCGCGGCTCAAAGAGCAGATCCAGATCAAAGGGCAACAGAGACAGAGGCTGTAGGAGGAGGAGGAGCTCTTCGAAGAGAGGCTTGCACAGCCCCTGGGACAACGGCAGGAAACCCCACGGATGGTAGTGAGCCACTACGATGTCTGGGGGGGACAGGCGGTGAGAAGAAGAAGAAGAAGAAGAAGAAGAAGAAGAAGAAGAAGAAGAAGAAGAAGAAGAAGAAGAAGAAGAAGAAGAAGAAGAAGAAGAAGAAGAAGAAGAAGAAGAAGAAGAAGAAGAAGAAGAAGAAGAAGAAGAAGAAGAAGAAGAAGAAGAAGAAGAAGAAGAAGAAGAAGAAGAAGAAGAAGAAGAAGAAGAAGAAGAAGAAGAAGAAGAAGAAGAAGAAGAAGAAGAAGAAGAAGAAGAAGAAGAAGAAGAAGAAGAAGAAGAAGAAGAAGAAGAAGAAGAAGAAGAAGACTACGGTTATAGACTATCGGAAGCATACAATACCAAACCTGGGTCAAGAAAGTAATCTGATTTCTTTCAAAGACTTTAGCTAGGTGTGCTTGATTCCTACCTTCATGAGTGTAGAGGTGATTGAACCAAAATTCCAAAGATCGCAAGCTGAAACAGAGAGAAACAAAAGAGATAGTCAGTTAACTTGACTCTTTCACTCGTACATGCTGACAACAGGAAACAGATCATTAGTATTGAGCGTATCGAGAGGTACTCACTTGAGCAGTCCCAAGATGAATGAGTTGAGTCTCATGCTGTGGTTGGTGAGCTCTGAGTACTGGGACACCTTGGAGAACAGGCTGTGGACAACACAGGTGGATGGCCCTGATGTAGGGATGGAGAGATGGAGGTCAGAATTACAACACCTCGGAGACCCTACTGCATGTGAAGCCACTTTCCTTTAAAGACTCTTTCATTCACAAATAAACGTTACTGAATCATCATAATCATCATCATCATCAATACCATCCTCCTCACCACTCCACCTGCTCCACCTTCTCCATCTCCACCCTCCTCCTCCTCCTCCCTCCTCCTGCCTCATCCTCCTTCTCTCTCCAGACATACCTAGTTGTGTGGAGGCCTCTACCAGGCTCCAGGGCTGGTTGCGTCTCTGTCCGATGATCAGGTCCAGGACGTAGGCCTTCAGCCCATCCCCCAGCATCTCCCTTAGAGCCGGACACAGGTACTTCAGGATCAGGTGGCCCACGTTGGGACTCACCCAACTGTTACCCAACTTCGCCTAGAGGACGGGGGGAGGGGGGGTAGAAGGAGAGGGGGGAGGGGTAGAAGGAGAGAGTGTGAACAGGATGCAGAAGGAAGGACAGAGAGGAGGTGGTGGAAGGGGAGGAAAGAAAACAAGAGAGGAAGCGATCGATAGAGAGAAAAGGGGAGAGAAATAGAGAAAGAGAAATTATGAAAAGGAGGAAAAATAGACTAATTCTGATGTTCCAAAATCAAAACAGTCTCCTATAGAAACAAAAAAGCAAACTACATTCACAGAATGAAATAGAATAGTATTATATAATTATCTTTAGGGGAAAATCACCCAGTAGAACACCATACCTTCACATCAGGGTCCCGACTGGTGCCAAAATGAGCCACGATTAAATCTACCGCTGTATTGATGGCTTTGACTAAACCTGAGAGAGAGAGAAAGAGAGAGAGAAAGAGAGAAAGAGAGAGAGAGAGAGAGCGAGAGACGAGAGACGAGGTAGTCGATTACAAGAGGCCCTTCACATGTGGTACAGCCTCTCAGTAAGTATAGTGTAATACAGGCTGCAGTCACACTCTTTTATGTAATTGGTAATCACACTCTTTTCTCCTTTCCATAATGAGAATTAGTTGTTATTATGTCCAATGGCCAACCTAAAGCAGAAAATGTTGATTTGCAAGGCTTGAAAGTAGATAGACATGTTTTCATTATTGACAAAGTTGTTGTGAAAATGGGGAGGGGGACGTTTGTTATAAAAAGATTGAGAGAGAGATTACAGGTAGAGAGAGAGAGAGAGAGAGAGAGAGAGAGAGAGAGAGAGAGAGAGAGAGAGAGAGAGAGAGAGAGAGAGAGAGAGAGAGAGAGATTACAGGTAGAGAGAGAGAGATTACAGGTAGAGAGAGAGAGAGAAAGAAAAAGAGAGAGATTACAGGCAGAGAGAGAGAGATTACAGGTAGAGAGAGAGAGAGAGATTACAGGTAGAGAGAGAGAGATTACAGGTAGAGAGAGAGAGAGAGAGAGAGAGAGATTACAGGTACAGAGAGAGATTACAGGTAGAGAGAGAGATTACAGGTAGAGAGAGAGAGAGAGAGAGAGAGAGAGAGAGAGAGAGAGAGAGAGAGAGAGAGAGAGAGAGAGAGAGAGAGAGAGAGAGAGAGAGAGAGATAACAGGTAGAGAGAGAGAGATTACAGGTAGAGAGAGAGAGATTACAGGTAGAGAGAGAGAGAGAGAGAGAGAGAGAGAGAGAGAGAGAGAGAGAGAGCTAGGGAGAGAGAAAGACTACACTTAAAATACTGCAGTGTACCACAGTGAAGGAACGTAAAGAGGAGTAGCAACAGTGATTCTTATCCTGATGTCACACGCACAAACATACAGTGCCTTCGGAAAGCATTCAGACCCTTTCCACATTTTGTTACGTTACAGCCTTATTCTAAAATTGATTATATTTTTATTTTTTTCCCCTCATCATTCTACACACAATACTCTATAATGACAAAACAAAAATATTTTTTTTAGAAATTTCTGCTAATAAATAAATTATGAAATACAATATTTACATAAGCATTCAGACCCTTTACTCAGTACTTTGTTGAAGCACCTTTGGCAGCGTTTACAGCCTCTAGTCTTCTTGGGTATGACGCTACAAGCTTGGCACACCTGTATTTGAGGAGTTTCTCCCATTCTTCTCTGCAGATCCTCTCAAGCTCTGTCAGGTTGGATGGGGAGCGTTGCTGCACAACTATTCTCAGGTCTCTCCAGAGATGTTAGATCGGGTTCAAGTCTGGCCTCTGGCTGGGCCACTCAAGGACATTCAGAGACTTGTCCCGAAGCCACTCCTGCGTTGTCTTGGCTGTGTGCTTAGGGTCGTTGTCCTGTTGGAAGGTGAACCTTCGCCCCAGTCTGAGGTCCTGAGTGCTCAGGAGCAGGTTTTCATCAAGGATCTCACTGTACTTTGCTCCGTTCATCTTTGCCTCGATCCTGACTAGTCTCCCAGTCCCTGCCGCTGAAAAACATCCCCACAGCATGATGCTGCCACCACCATGCTTCACCGTAGGGATGGTGCCAGGTTTCTTCCAGACGTGACGCTTGGCATTCAGGCCAAAGAGTTCAATCTTGGTTTCATCAGACCAGAGAATCTTGTTTCTCATGGTCTGAGAGTCTTTAGGTGCCTTTTGGCAAACTCCAAGCGGGCTGTCATGTGCCTTTTACTGAGAGGAACTCTAGAGCTCTGTCAGAGTGACAATCAGGGTTCTTGGTCACCTCCCTAACCAAGGCCCTTCTCCCCCAATTGCTCAGTTTGTACGGGCGGCCAGCTCTAGGAAGAGTCTTGTTGGTTCAAAACTTCTTCCATTTAAGAATGATGGAGGCCACTGTGTTCTTGGGGACCTTCAATGCTGCAGACATTTTTTGGTACCCTTCCCTAGATCTGTGCTTCGACACAATCCTGTCTCGGAGCTCTACAGACAATTCCTTTGACCTCATGGCTTGGTTTTTGCTCTGACATGCACTGTCAACTGTGGGACCTTACATAGACAGGTGTGTGCCTTTCCAATCAATTGAATTTACCACAGGTGGACTCCAAGTTTTAGAAACATCTCAAGGATGATGAATGGAAACAGGATGCACCTGAGCTCAATTTCGAGTCTCATAGCAAAGGGTCTGAATACTTATGTAAATAAGGTATTTCTGTTTTTTATTTTTAATACATTTAC
This sequence comes from Coregonus clupeaformis, assembly GCF_020615455.1. Lineage (NCBI taxonomy): Eukaryota > Metazoa > Chordata > Actinopteri > Salmoniformes > Salmonidae > Coregonus > Coregonus clupeaformis. The sequence goes on from NC_059207.1 coordinate 21,444,411, forward strand.
AAAAAAATCTAAAAACCTGTTTTCGCTTTGTCATTATGGGGTATTGTGTGTAGATTGCTGAGATGTAAAAAAAAAAAAATCAATTTTAGAATAAGGCTGTAACGTAACAAAATGTGGAAAAAGTCAAGGGGTCTGAATACTTTACGAATACACTGTAGGTACTACACCACTCCATCACACCTCTCTTCTGCTGCAGGTCCACAGAGACGTGGGATTGTGAGGAAGAGGAGGACGATGAGGAAGAGGAGGCGTCAGGAGAGAGACAGAACTCGTCTGGAGGACGCTCCGTCAGGGAGAAGTAGTCTGGCAGGAAGTCACTATAGTACTGCTGCAGCTGCTTCAAGGACTGGCCTGAGAACACACACACACACACACACACACACACACACACACACACACACACACACACACACACGTACGATTAGAAAATCACACACACACACACACATACACACCTTACCATGCACACACACACAAACACACACCCTACCATACACACATACACACACACACACACACACACACACACACACACACACACACACACACACAGCATCTGATCAACAGGGTTAGTAGTATATGTGCACCACTTAGTCGTCCCAGGGCATGGTCACTAGAGGCCGGAGGGAAGTCAAACACGTTCCGTCGTGTGATTCGCTGTCCCCTGGCCACGCCCCTATGACCATTCCCGTCCAGACTGCCTGATAGGAGGGGTACGCCTGACCCCCCAGAGGAACACCTCTCCACCCCCAGCGGGTTCCTACGACGATACTCCCTCCATTTCAGAGTCTGGGGAGAGAGGTGGTGTCCTGTGGGGGAGGACGGGCGGAGGGGTGACGAAGAGAAGGAGGGTAGGTTTGGAGGATTGGGGAAAGCAAGATGAAATGAGAAGAGAGAGGTCGACGAAGTGTACATGGTAGAAGGCAGAGGAAGAGGAACGTTGAAAATGTTAAATCACCATGTTTACAGTATATAACAGTATATCTGTTAAATCACCATGACTACAGTATATAACAGTATACAGTTGAAGTCGGAAGTTTACATACACCTTAGCCAAATACATTTAAACTCAGTTTTTCACAATTCCTGACATTTAATCCAAGTAAAAATCCCCTGTCTTAGGTCAGTTAGGATCACCACTTTATTTTAAGAATGTGAAATGTCAGAATAATAGTAGAGAGAATAATTTATTTCAGCTTTTATTTCTTTCATCACATTCCCAGAGGGTCAGAAGTTTACATACACTCAATTAGTATTTGGTAGCATTGCCTTTAAATTGTTTAACTTGGGTCAAATGTTTTTGGTAGCCTTCCACAAGCTTCCCACAAAAAGTTGGGTGAATTTTGGCCCATTCCTCCTGACAGAGCTGGTGTAACTGAGTCAGGTTTGTAGGCCTCCTTGCTCGCACATGCTTTTTCAGTTCTGGCCACAAATTTTCTATAGGATTGAGGCCAGGGCTTTGTGATGGCCACTCCAATACCGTGACTTTGTTATATATGACTACAGTATATAACAGTAGGTCTGTTAAATCACCATGACTACAGTATATAACAGTAGATCTGTTAAATCACCATGACTACAGTATATAACAGTAGATCTGTTAAATCACCATGACTACAGTATATAACAGTAGATCTGTTAAATCACCATGACTACAGTAGATCTGTTAAATCACCATGACTACAGTAGATCTGTTAAATCACCATGACTACAGTAGATCTGTTAAATCACCATGAGAGGTGAGTTGGCGGCGAACAAATAAGGTTCAACATAAAGAACAGAAGAAGAAGAAAGAGTGAAAGAGGAATGAAACAAACCCGTAGAAGACATGAGGGGGACTGGCCAACCCACAATCCAACAACCCCACTGACACAACCACATACATGACAACTACTGACTGGACCACACTGAGACAGAGACACCTACCATGTTGTGTCCTGGGCCCTGGTCCTCTGCTCCCCTCCACAGAGTCTGACGTCTCCTCGTCTCCCAGCGAAGTCTCACTGTCCTGGGGCACGGCCGACAGGACGGGCAGGGTCCCACGGTGGTGGTGGTGACGACACTGGCCCTGGACCGGAGGCAGCATGGGGGGCACCTCATCCCGCTTCACCTCCATGGGCGGGGGTGGAGGAGTGGGGGGCAGAGGGGCAGCCGCCAGTCGTGCTGGTGGTGGATGGGTATGGTGGAGGGGCAGGAGCCCGGCCGATTGGGGGCAGGAGAGGCTGCGAGGCGTCTGGGGGCTGGGGGTGCAGGTAGAACAGGTCCCTGAGCTGGAGGTCGCCCCCTGGAGGAGGACGGGGGAATAGCTACCCAGCGGCGAGGGCCGGACAGAGCCAGGACCAAGTGGAGCCACCGCTGACACCATCCCACCCATCGTACCACCACTATGGCATCGATGCATAGAGTCTTCCCATCGTTCGTCATCGACCGCATCGGCCCCCTCCGGACCTCCAGAAGGCCCTCCACCCCGGGCCTGCATCCCAGCAACGTAGCCCGTCAGCAGGGGAAGAAGGGGCTTGGGCTGGGACAGCTTGGAGAACTTGTGGTGGAAGGTGAAGGGTTGGATTGGGAGGGTGGTAGGACGCTGGTCTTTAGTGTAGCGGACCAGAGCAGAGTTGGACAAAGAGCTGGAGAGACCACCTGGAGGAAATAGAGATGGAGGGAGAAAGAGAGGGGGGAAGGAGAGAGAGAGAGAGGAGAGGGAGACAAGGTCAGTAAAGGTTAGCATTTTCTCTTGGTACAATTCTCAATTTTAGCTCTGTCATCATCATTTACAAAGCATGTGTTATTCCCTGATAATAACTGTAACACAGTAACTGTATCAGCCATGACACAGTCTGATAATAACTGATGACATGGTAACTGTATCAGCCATGACACAGTCTGATAATAACTGATGACATGGTAACTGTATCAGCCATGACACAGTCTGATAATAACTGTAACACAGTAACTGTATCAGCCATGACACAGTCTGATAATAACTGATGACATGGTAACTGTATCAGCCATGACACAGTCTGATAATAACTGATGACATGGTAACTGTATCAGCCATTACACAGTCTATATTACAAAGCTAACATGTAAGTAAATATTACACGTAAAAATGAATAACCATGTAGGGAAAATAAAGATGAAGTTGATCCACAGACAAACACAAATTGCCCAGTCATGATCCAGAAAGCTGCTAGTGTCAACAGACAGACAAGTCCTTCTCACAAACAGCCCAGAATGCCCTGTAACTGGAGACACAGTATACTGTGATACGCACGCACGCACACACACACACACACACACACACACACACACACACACACACACACACAAAAACACACACACCTGGAGAATACTGCGTCACTCTGTCCTACAGCAGAAACACCAAAGAACAGCCATTTTTCAGTATTCTCTTCTGTCTGTCTCTCTGTGTGTATCCATATCAGTGTGTGAGCATGTACTGTAGCTTGCCAGTGTGTGTGTGTGTGTGTGTGTGTGTGTGTGTGTGTGTGTGTGTTCCTCGATCCGGTCTCTGCGTGAGCGACGGGGGTGTGTGTGACGTCAGCAGCAACATTGCGCAAGCTGTTTGTCTCTTATGCTCCGCCATGGAATGTCAGTCAGCCTGGATGCAGTAACACATCTCAGCCACAGTGGCAGTATTGAGTCATGAATGCAGTAACACATCTCAGCCACAGTGGCAGTATTGAGTCGTGAATGCAGTAACACATTTCAGCCACAGTGGCAGTATTGAGTCGTGAATGCAGTAACATCACCAGGCAGTGTTGAATCATGAGTATTGTGCTCTGACTGGAAAAAAATATCTGTCTCTCTCTCTGTGTGTCTCTCTCTCAATTCAATTCAATTTAAGGGTCTTTATTGGCATGTGAAACATATGTTTACATTGCCAAAGCAAGTGAAATAGACAATAAACAAAAGTGAAATAGACAATAAAAAGAAAGAGTACATTTTACTCATAAACGTTCCAAAAGAATAAAGACATTTCAAATGTCATATTATGTATATATACAGTGTTGTAACAATGTGCAAATAGTTAAAGTACAAATGGGAAAATAAATAAACATAAATATGGGTTGTATTTACAATGGTGTTTGTTCTTCACTGGTTGCCCTTTTCTTGTGGCAACAGGTCACAAATCGTGCAGTTGTGATGGCACACTGTGGTATTTCACCCAATAGATATGGGAGTTTATCAAAATTGGATTTGTTTTTGAATTCTTTGTGGGTCTGAGTAATCTGAGGGAAATATGTGTCTCTAATATGGTCATACGTTTGGCAGGAGGTTAGGAAATGCAGCTCAGTTTCCACCTCATTTTACATTTACATTTCTTACATTTTAGTCATTATACTGTATTAAATTATGCCCTTATTTTACACTGTGTTTTTTTTAGGGGGTAGATCAGCTTTAATATTGCAGATAGATTGTAACTTCCATCAATGTAATTGTCTGCATCACTTCCAATCCCCATATGTTTTATATATATACATATACATATATATATATATATATTCTCCTTTCCCCCTTCTGATAACCAGGTGGCGAATCGAATCTCTGCATGTCTGGCAGACATATCAGTGTGGATGTCGGATCACCACCTCAAGCTGAACCTCGGCAAGACGGAGCTACTCTTCCTCCCGGGGAAGGACTGCCCGCTCCATGATCTTGCCATCACGGTTGACAACTCCATTGTGTCCTCCTCCCAGAGTGCAAAGAACCTTGGCGTGACCCTGGACAACACCCTGTCGTTCTCCGCTAACATCAAAGTGGTGACCCGATCCTGCAGGTTCATGCTCTACAACATTCGCAGAGTACGACCCTACCTTACACAGAAAGCGGCACAGGTCCTAATCCAGGCACTTGTCATCTCCCGTCTGGATTACTGCAACTCGCTGTTGGCTGGGCTCCCTGCCTGTGCCATTAAACCCCTACAACTTATACAGAATGATGCAGCCCGTCTGGTGTTCAACCTTCCCAAGTTCTCTCATGTCATCCTGCTCCTCCGCACACTCCACTGGCTTCCAGTTGAAGCTCACATCTACTACAAAACCATGGTGCTTGCCTACGGAGCTTTGAGGGGAACGGCACCTCCTTACCTTCAGGCTCTGATCAGACCCTACACCCAAATGAGGGCAATACGTTCATCCACCTCTGGCCTGCTAGCTCCACTACCTCTACGGAAGCACAGTTCCCGCTCAGCCCAGTCAAAGCTATTCGCTGCTCTATTCGCTGCTCTATTCGCTGCTCTGTCATGTCAAATACTGTTGAAGTAATATGGCTACAGGTTCATCTGCCTCACCTAAAGCCCATTCTTGTGGGAAGCTGCTATAGACCACCAAGTGCTAACAGTCAGTATCTGGATAATATGTGTGAAAAGCTTGATAATGTATGTGATATCAACAGAGAAGTATATTTTCTGGGTGATTTAAATATTGACTGGCTCTCATCAAGCTGCCCACTCATGACTCCAGGGTAGGGGAGGGAATGGCCGGCAGGGGATGTAGCTCAGTTGGTAGAGCATGGTGTTTGCAACACCAGGGTTGTGGGTTCGATAAAATAATGTATGCGCTAACTGTAAGTCGCTCTGGATAAGAGCGTCTGCTAAATGACTAAAATGTAAATGTAAATGTAATGAAAAAACGTCAAACTGTAACCAGTGCCTGCAACCTGGTTCAGGTTTTCAGTCAACCTACCAGGGTATTTACAAACAGCACAGGAATGAAATCATCAACATTTATCGATCACATCTTTACTAATGCTGCAGAAATTTGCTTTAAAGCAGTCTCCAAATCATTAGGAGGTAGTGATCACAATATAGGAGCCATATCTAGGATAACCAAAGTTCCAAAAGCTGGGCCTAATATACTGTGTAAGAGGTCATACAATAAGGTTTGTAGTGATTAATATGTTGTTGATGTAAAGAATATATGTTGGTCCGTGGTGCGTAATGAGGAGCAAACAGACACTGCACTTGACACATTTATGAAATTGCTTATTCCAGTTACTAATAAGCACGCACCCATTAAGAAAATGACTGTAAAAACTGTTAAATCCCTGTGGATTGATGAGGAATTGAAAAATGGTATGGTTGAGAGGGATGAGGCAAAAGGAATGGCAAAGAAGTCTGGCTGCACAGCCGATTGGCAAATGTACTGCAAATTAAGAAATCATGTGACTAAACTAAACAAAAAGAAGAAGAAACTGCACTATGAAACAAATATAAATGATATAAAGAATGATAGTAAAAATCTTTGGAGCACCTTAAATGAAATATTGGGAAAAAAAGCAAACTCGGCTCCATCATTCATTGAATCAGATGGCTCATTCATCACAAAACCCTCTGATATTGCCAACTACTTTAATGACTTCTTCATTGGCAAGATAAGCAAACTTAGGTATGACATGCCAGCAACAAACGCTGACACTACACATCCAAGTATATCTGACCAAATTATGAAAGACAAGAATTGTACTTTTGAATTCCGTAAAGTCAGTTTGGAAGAGGTGAAAAAAATATTGTTGTCTATCAACAGTGACAAGCCACCGGGGTCTGACAATCTGGATGGAAAATTACTGAGGATAATAGCGGACGATATTGCCACTCCTATTTGCCACATCTAGCCTACTAGAAAGTGTGTGCCCTCAGGCGTGGAGGGAAGCTAAAGTCATTCTGCTACCCAAGAATAGTAAAGCCCCCTTTACTGGCTCAAATAGCCGACCAATCAGCCTGTTACCAACCCTTAGTAAACTTCTGGAAAAAATTGTGTTTGACCAGATACAATGCTATTTCACAGTAAACAAACTGACAACAGACTTTCAGCACGCTTATAGGGAAGGACACTCAACAAGCACAGCACTTACACAAATGACTGATGATTGGCTGAGAGAAATTGATGATAAAATGATTGTGGGGACTGTCTTGTTAGACTTCAGTGCAGCTTTTGACATTATCGACCATAGGAAAAACTGCGGCTGGAAAAATGCATTTGTTATGGCTTTACACCCCCTGCTATAATGTGGATAAAGAGTTACTTGTCTAACAGAACACAGAGGGTGTTCTTTAATGGAAGCCTCTCAAACATAATCCAGGTAGAATCAGGAATTCCCCAGGGCAGCTGTTTAGGCCCCTTGCTTTTTTCCATCTTTACTAACGACATGCCACTGGCTTTGAGTAAAGCCAGTGTGTCTATGTATGCAGATGACTCAACACTATACACGTCAGCTACTACAGCAACTTAAATAACTGCAAAACTTAAAGAGCTGCAGTTAGTTTCGGAATGGGTAACAAGGAATAAGTTAGTCCTAAATATTTCCAAAACTAAAAGCATTGTATTTGGGACAAATCCTTCACTAAGCCCTAAACCTCAACTGCATCTCGTAATGAATAATGTGGAAATTGAGCAAGTTGAGGTGACTAAACTGCTTGGAGTAACCCTGGATTGTAAACTGTTATGGTCAAAGCATATTGATACAACAGTAGCTAAGATGGGGAGAAGTCTATCCATAATAAAGTGCTCTCTGCCTTCTTAACAACACTATCAACAAGGCAGGTCCTACAGGTCATAGTTTTGTTTCACCTAGATTACTGTTCAGTAGTGTGGTCAGGTGCCACAAAGAGGGACTTGGGAAAATTGCAGTTTGCTCAGAACAGGGCAGCACGGCTGGCCCTTAAAAGTACACGGAGAGCTAACATTACTGACATGCATGTCAAACTCTCATGGCTCAAAGTGGAAGAGCGATTGACTTCATCACTACTTGTTTTTGTAAGAGGTGTTGACAAGCTTAATGTACTGAGCTGTCTGTTTAAAATACTAGCACACAGCTCGGACACCCATGCATACCCCACAAGACATGCCACCAGAGGTCTCTTCACAGTCCCCAAGTCCAGAACAGACTATGGGAGGCGCACAGTACTACATAGAGCCATGCCTAAATGGAACTTTTTAAAAACGGGTAAAAATACACCTTATAGAACAACGGGGACTGTGAAGAGACACACACAAAGGTACAGACACTTGCATATGCACACATTGTGATATTGTTGTATGGTGGTATTAAACATTTTGTATTGTAGATATGTAGTGGTGTAATAATGTTATATGATGTACTGTTTTATCTTTTGTTTTATATGTAATGTAAGTGCTTTAATATGTTTAGACCCCGGGATGAGTAGCTGCTACCTTGGCAGGAACTAATGGGGATCCATAATAAATACAAATACAAATGTCATTGCCTTTTGGCAATCTCAATGTTCAATACGCAGCTGGATTTACGGCAGAGTTGCTCATTGGTTGTTGGAAATAATATTAATATATTCCATGAGAACATTATAACAATGTCAAAAACAAACATTTAGCTGTTAGCTAGGCAAGTTGTTATATATTTTAGGCTTACAAACAAAGCAAATAGGTTTTGTGCTTGGCATTGCAGTAGCTATGTATTTAGAGGTGAGCTAGCACCTTTTGACAGACTGTGTGTCTCTGGACAAATAATTGTTGCTTAGCACACGGATACCAACTTTCTGTGGAGAGAAAGACAGTGATAAGAGTTCCGATGAAGTGATAATGCCCGAGAAGCCGGTGTTTGGAGGATATATTGGCACGGGGTGTTGTTAGGCCCGAGGCGAAGTCGATTAGTTATGATTGAAGGATAGCTGTGAGGATTATCGAATCAGGATCAACTCCTTGTTCTACTCGGGCTCTTTAATGATAGAATGTTCATTCTAGAATGTTCCTGCTGTAAAGAAGACGCTTAATCTTGACAGCTAGCCACTTAGCTAGCAAGTTAGCAAACCAAAATGCAAAGCTGGAGCCATGAGCTGGAAATATTTTATTTGACACATTTTAGATTTCTTATAGTTATACTTAACTCAGTGGCGGTCGGTGCCGTTTAAAATGAGGGAGGACATTTTTATTTTATTTTTTATGAGCATGGCCTTATTTCTATTACAGCATATTGGATGACTGACATTCATATTCCATTTACCCAGCTCAATGTAACATCGATAGGGTTAGGCTTACTACATGATACTAGAATTTTCCCAATACCCATCATGAGGTTGCTACAACCTAGACTACGAATTAAAGTTTATAACGTAGGTGCACAGGTCGAGGGAAATTAGAGTAATCAAGGTGACCGACAGTGACACATTCAATACCGCCTTGTACACTCTTGCCTGCATCTAGCTGATCTAGGGTGTAATCTTAAGTACAACAGTTGCAAACTAGATTCATTCTCTGATCCTTTGATTGGGTGGGCAACATGTCAGTTCATGCTGCAAGAGCTCTGATAGGTTGGAGGATGTCCTCTGGAAGTTGTCATAATTGATGTGTATGTCAATGGCAGAGGGTGAGAACCTTGAGCCTCCTAGGTTTTGTATTGAAGTCAATGTACCCAGAGGAGGACAGAAGCTAGCTGTCCTCCGGCTACACCATTGTGATACCCTATAGAGTGCTGCTGAGGCTACTGTAGACCTTCATTGCAAAACAGTGTGTTTTAATCAATTATTTGGTGATGTGTGAATATATTTAGTGAAGTTTTATCTAAAAAGGATAATCTTTTAATGTTTCACTATTTTTATTTTTAAGAAATTCACTGAGAAGGATGGTCCTCCCCTTCCTCATCTGAGGATCCTCCCGCAGCCCCCGCGAGGAGTGGGTACCCCCAACCCCCAAAAAACGGTATTAAAAATCATAATGTCGGTATTTCGAAAACCACTCTCTCTCTCTCTCTGTCTCTCTCTCCTCTTTCAACCCCCTACTCTCCTTCTCTCTCTCTGTCTCTCTCTCCTCTTTCAACCCCCTACTCTCTGTCTCTCTCTCCTCTTTCAACCCCCTACTCACTCACTCTCTCTCTCTCTCTCTCTCTCCCTCTCTCTCTGTCTCTCTCTCTCTCTCTCCTCTTTCAACCACAGTGTAACGATCTCGGTTCGACAGACGCTGGGAGACGGGAAGCAAGTACAGGGAGATGATTTAATAAATAAAAGACATGGAACAAAACACAGACATCGTCTGGACAGGGGAAACAAAACAACATCATTAAACAGAGCCTGGAACACAGCTAGGGCGTTGGTAAGGCCAAATGGCATGACCAGAAACTCGTAGTGACCGCTGGCCGTGTTGAAGGCAGTCTTCCACTCGTCCCCTTCCTGTATCCGCACCAGGTGGTAGGCATTCCGTAGGTCCTGCTTGGAGAACACGGTGGCCCCCTGGAGCGGCTCGAAGGCCGAGGAGATGAGTGGCAGCGGGTAGCGGTTATTCACTGTGATGTCGTTGAGGTATTTGATGCACTGGCAGGGTTTTGTGTTTCTTCTCTACAAAGAAGGACCCTGAGCCGGCAGGGGAGGCAGAAGGATGGATGAATCCTGCAGCTAAAGAGTCCTCAATGTAAGTCTCCATAGTCTTGGTCTCCGGATCCGACAGGGAGTACAGTCGTCCCCGGAGCGGAGTGGTGCCTGGGAGAAGGTCAATCCCGCAGTCATAGGGTCGCTGCGGCGGAAGCAAAGTGGCCCGGGCCTTACTGAACACCTCCCGGAGGTCCTGGTACTCTGCAGGAATGGAGGAGTGGTCCGGGGCAACTTCCGAGCCCACAGGAAGACGTCCCGGGGCAGGCTGCGCTGACTTCAGACAATGGGCGTGGCAGAACGGGCTCCAGCCCATAATGGCATCCGCAGTCCAGTCTATTATGGGATTGTGTCACTGGAGCCAAGATAATCCCAATACCACGGGAACCTGAAGAGACTTAATCAGCATAAATTGGATTGCCTCGCTGTGGTTCCCTGACTCTTGTAGGTTGATGGGAGTGAAATTGTGAGTGACCCGGCCTATAGAGTGCCCGTCCAGTGCTCTAATGTCCATGGGAATGGAGAAGGGCTGATTGGGGATGCCCAGCTCGGACACCAGGGTAGCGTCCATAAAACTCTCATCGACCCCAGAGTCGATGAGTACCCGGAGAGATTTCGACTGGTTCCCCCACAGCAGGATAGCATGGAAAGGGGTGCGAGTAAGGGGAGGGGAAAAGTTATCCATAAGGCCCACCAGAGTACTCGCCCCTTCTTGATGAGCCTGGTTTTTTAATGGGCAGGTAGCTACGAAATGTCCCGTAGCTCCACAATTTAGACAGCTCTGGATGTGGAGTCGGCGTAAGCGCTCAGCCGGAGTCAATCTAGCCCTACCCAGGTGCCTGGATTCCGAAGGAGGCGAGTCGGCAGCCCTCAGTGATTCCCGAGAGAACTCGGGTGACGTCGGGTTCACTCGGACATGTAGATTTCGGGGGTCTCCGGGATTCTTCGGAGGCGAGGTGGGAATCGAGGGGGAACGAGGGCGACAGGGCACAGATTCCCTCTCCCTCCTACTTTCTCAAAGCCGGCCATCGATCCGTATGGTCAAGGCAATGAGGGAGTCAAGGTCCATGGGCAGTTCCCGGGCTGCAATCTCATCTTTGACCACCTCCGATAATCCGTGAAGGAACGTGTCGAACAACGCTTCCGGGTTCCAGGCACTCTAAGCCGCCAACGTGCGAAAATCCACTGCGTAGTCTGCCACACTACGGGAGTCTTGACATAGCTGGAGCAGCTTACGAGCAGCCTCTCTCCCGGACAACGGAGAATCAAACACCTTCCGATCTTCCGCCACAAACTCCTCTAGACTGAGGCAGATGGCGGCCTGTTGCTCCCACACCGCCGTTGCCCAGGCGAGGGCCCACCCCGGACATCAGCGTTATGATGTACGCTATCCTCGAGCAGTCCGAGGGGAACGAAGAAGGCTGCAGCTCGAAAATGAGGGAGCACTGGGAGAGAAAAGCCTGACAGGTTCCGGGAATCTCCAGTGTAGCACTCCGGAGGAGGTAAGTGGGGTTCTCGGGACACTGGGAGATTATGGATGTGACCCGCTGCCCAGTGGGGAATCCGCGGAATTGCTCCAGCAAAGTATTGAATGCCTGGTCATGGCGTTCTGCCAGGGTATGGAGTCTCTCCATAAGACATTGCAGTAACTCCTTGTGTCGTCCAATGGTGGCTCCTTGTAGGGAGACAGCATTGTTTAGCTGGTCTGAGTCTGCTGGGTCGGTCATGGCCAGTTTGTACTATCACGTTTTAGGTTAGACCCAGATGAAGACAGTGTCGAAGTAACAAAAGTTTATTACTAGAACAGGGGGCAGGCAAAACGACATTTCAAGGGCAGGCAGAGGTCAGTAATCCAGATCAGAGTCCAAAAGGTACAGAACGGCAAGCAGTCAGGGTCAGGGCAGGCAAAGTTCAATAATCCAGTGTGATGGGACAAGGTACGGAACAGCAGGCAGGCTCAGGGTCAGGGCAGGCAGAATGGTCAAAACCGGGAAAAGTAGAAAACAGGAACTTTAGAAAAGACAGGAGCAAGGGGAAAAACGCTGGTAGGCTTGACGAACAAAACGAACTGGCAACAGACAAACAGAGAACACAGGTATAAATACACTGGGGATAATGGGGAAGATGGTGACACCTGGAGGGGGGTGGAGACAATCACAAAGACAGGTGAAACAGACCAGGGTGTGACACCCCCCTTCTCTCCTTCACTCTCTCTCTGTCTCTCTCTCCTCTTTCAACCCCCCCTTCTCTCCTTCTCTCTCTCTCTGTCTCTCTCTCCTCTTTCAACCCCCCCCTTCTCTCCTTCTCTCTCTGTCTCTCTCTCCTCTTTCAACCCCCCTTCTCTCTCTCTCTGTCTCTCTCTCCTCTTTCAACCCCCCCCCTTCTCTCCTTCTCTCTCTCTCTGTCTCTCTCTTTCAACCCCCCCTTCTCTCCTTCTCTCTCTCTCTCTCTCCTCTTTCAACCCCCCCTTCTCTCCTTCTCTCTCTGTCTCTCTCTCCTATTTCAACCCCCCTCTCTCTCTCTCTGTCTCTCTCTCCTATTTCATCCCCCCTTCTCTCTCTCTCTGTCTCTCTCTCCTCTTTCAACCCCCCTTCTCTCTCTGTCTCGCTCTCCTCTTTCAACCCCCCTTCTCTCCGTCTCTCTCTCTCCTCTTTCAACCCCCCTTCTCTCCTCTCTCCGTCTTTCTCTCCTCTTTCAACCCCCCTTCTCTCCGTCTCTCTCTCTCCTCTTTCAACCCCCCTTCTCTCCTTCTCTCTCTGTCCCTCCACCTCTTTCAACCCCCTCTTCTCTCTCTGTCTCTCTCTCCTCTTTCAACCCCCCTTCTCTCTGTCCCTCTGTCCTCTTTCAACCCCCCTTCTCTCTCTCTCTCCTCTTTCAAGCCCCCTTCTCTCCTTTTCTCTCCTCTACGATTCATCTCTCTGTCTCTCTCTCTCTCTCTCGTTCCCCCCCTCCTCACTCATTAATATGTATAATTCTAGACAATGCAGTATATTATTTGAGCTCATGTTTGTATTATCATCATATTATCATATATTGCAATAGTGTCTTGGTTTCATAATATTACATCAGTGTATGAACAGAGGCCATGTTGACACTGTACTAGTTGCTATGTAATACATGCTATTCTACTATTGTGTTCTATCCTCGTTATAGCCCCTGGCTACCTACCAGCTGCCTCTCTCTCACTCAACCCTCCATTCACCTCTCTTCAGTCCTCCCTCTTTCCCCCTCTATTCTGTTATCTGTCGATCCACATCTCCTGCCTCCCTCCTTTCCCCACACCTCCAGCCACACCTGCACCCAACCCCCCCCCCCCCCAACCCCCAAACCCCCCTGTCCTCCACGTCGCCTGGCTTAATCCCAGCCCTCCTAACCCTCCATATCCAGTCTCCCTGTTTTACTGTGACAAAGTGCCTGTGCATCAGTGTTGGCCCCTCTAGTGTGACTGAATGTGTGTTTTTTCCCTCTGTCCTCTGTCCTGTGTTCCTGTGCACTAGTATGTTCCCTTCCATATCGAGGACAGCTGATAAATCTCTCCCTCTCTCCTCTCCCTCTCTCATTAGACTGATGCCTGTGTTCCTTCTGAAGCACTAGTACGTTCCCTCTGAGTCACTCCCACATTGGGAACAGCTGGACAGTCCGTCTGTCCTACTAGAACATTCCATTCAGTGTCCTCCGACACCTAAATGTTCCACAGAGGAAATCATAGGAATTTCAAGCACTCCGACTGTCTGTCACTTTAGTCCTATGGCTTGGAAAGGACCCATTCAAGGACCAGAGTGTTATTATAAGTAGAGAAACATGTAGTGAGCAAGGGGGAACAGGCGTGTTCTACTCTTCATATCACCCATCATCATCATCATCATCATCATCATCATCATCATCATCATCATCATCACCTGTGCTCCCACATACCTATCTATTTCATTCTGTTCCTACATACTGTATATCTTGGCTGCTGTATATCTTGGCTGCTGTATATCTTGGCTACTGTATATCTTGGCTACTGTATATATTGTCTACTGTATATCTTGACTACTGTATATCTTGGCTTCTGTATATCTTGACTACTGTATATCTTGGCTACTGTATATATTAGCTACTGTATATCTTGGCTACTGTATATCTTGGCTACTGTATATATTGTCTACTGTATATATTGTCTACTGTATATCTTGACTACTGTATATCTTGACTACTGTATATCTTGGCTACTGTATATATTGGCTACTGTATATATTGTCTACTGTATATATTGTCTACTGTATATCTTGACTACTGTATATCTTGGCTACTGTATATCTTGGCTACTGTATATCTTGGCTACTGTATATCTTGGCTGCTGTATATATTGGCTGCTGTATATCTTGGCTACTGTATATCTTGGCTACTGTATATCTTGGCTGCTGTATATATTGGCTGCTGTATATCTTGGCTGCTGTATATCTTGGCTGCTGTATATCTTGGCTGCTGTATATCTTGGCTGCTGTATATCTTGCCTACTGTATATCTTGGCTACTGTATATATTGGCTACTGTATATATAGGCTACTGTATATCTTGGCTACTGTATATATTGGCTACTGTATATCTTGACTACTGTATATCTTGGCTACTGTATATATTGTCTACTGTATATCTTGGCTACTGTATATCTTGGCTACTGTATATCTTGGCTACTGTATATCTTGGCTACTGTATATCTTGGCTACTGTATATATTGGCTACTGTATATCTTGGCTACTGTATATCTTGGCTACTGTATATATAGGCTGCTGTATATCTTGGCTGCTGTATATCTTGGCTGCTGTATATCTTGGCTGCTGTATATCTTGGCGGCTGTATATCTTGGCTGCTGTATATCTTGGCTACTGTATATCTTGACTACTGTATATCTTGGCTACTGTATATATTGGCTACTGTATATATAGGCTACTGTATATCTTGGCTACTGTATATCTTGACTACTGTATATCTTGGCTACTGTATATATTGGCTACTGTATATATTGTCTACTGTATATATTGACTACTGTATATCTTGGCTACTGTATATCTTGGCTACTGTATATCTTGGCTGCTGTATATCTTGGCTACTGTATATCTTGACTACTGTCTATCTTGGCTGCTGTATATCTTGGCTACTGTATATCTTGACTACTGTATATCTTGACTACTGTATATCTTGGCTACTGTATATATTGGCTACTGTATATATAGGCTACTGTATATCTTGGCTACTGTATATCTTGACTACTGTATATCGTGGCTACTGTATATATTGGCTACTGTATATATTGTCTACTGTATATCTTGGCTACTGTATATCTTGGCTACTGTATATATTGGCTACTGTATATCTTGGCTGCTGTATATCTTGGCTGCTGTATATCTTGACTACTGTATATCTTGGCTACTGTATATCTTGGCTACTGTATATATAGGCTACTGTATATCTTGGCTGCTGTATATATTGGCTGCTGTATATCTTGGCTGCTGTCTATCTTGGCTGCTGTCTATCTTGGCTGCTGTCTATCTTGGCTGCTGTATATCTTGGCTGCTGTATATCTTGGCTACTGTATATCTTGACTACTGTTTATATTGGCTACTGTATATCTTGGCTACTGTATATCTTGGCTACTGTATATATTGGCTACTGTATATCTTGACTACTGTATATCTTGGCTACTGTATATCTTGGCTACTGTATATCTTGGCTACTGTATATCTTGGCTACTGTATATCTTGGCTACTGTATATCTTGGCTACTGTATATCTTGGCTACTGTATATATTGGCTACTGTATATATTGGCTACTGTATATCTTGACTACTGTATATCTTGGCTACTGTATATCTTGGCTACTGTATATCTTGGCTACTGTATATCTTGGCTACTGTATGTCTACAGTATATCTGGTCACAGCGATTCTTATCTATTCAAACTTAGTATGGAAAGCAGAGATATTAATAAAGCACATAGACAACCAAACTACTTGATCCATAGTGTAGAGAAAAAGCACTAACTAAGACCCTATAACACTACACCACCACGTAGATTAGAAGCTCTGTATCTAGCTAGCGTACAGCTCAGCGGGGGTGCTCTCTGCAGTGCACACTATTCTCTCTTTCTCTCTCTACTTTTATATTCCTGTCACGGTCGCCACAGTTCCCTTGCTACCCATTTCTTGCTGACAAAGTTTACAACACTATATGATCAAAGCGCACACACACACACACACACACACACACACACACAAACACAAACACACAGATTGACACAGCACTTTTCCCTGTCCCCAGTTCTCTTCAAATGTGGAGTTAGATAAATGACAGTGCTAACTCACCTATTGCCAGCTGTGTTATGTAATAATGCACCAACAGCCATACTGTCACTATTATACCACAACACTGCAAATCAAATCAAATGTTATTTGTCACACGCGGCGAATACAACAGGTGTAGACCTTACAGTGAAATGCTTACTTACAAGCCCTTAACCAACAATGCCGTTTTAAGAAAAATAAGTGTTAAGTAAAAAATAGATCAGTAAAAAATAATAATAATAATTAAAGAGCAGCAGTAAAATAACAGTAGCGAGGCTATATACAGGGGGTACCGGTGCAGAGTCAATGTGCGGGGGAATACAACAGGTGTAGATCTATTCAAACTTAGTATGGAAAGCAGAGATATTAATAAAGCACATAGACAACCAAACTACTTGATCCATAGTGTAGAGAAAAAGCACTAACTAAGACCCTATAACACTACACCACCACGTAGATTAGAAGCTCTGTATCTAGCTAGCACCGGTTAGTCGAGGTAATTGAGGTAATATGTACATGTGGGTAGAGTTAAAGTGACTATGCATAAATAATAAACAGAGAGTGGCTGTTAAGGAGCCTTTTGGACCTAGACTTGGCGCTCCGGTACCGCTTGCCGTGCGGTAGCAGAGAACTATGACTAGGGTGGCTGGAGTCTTTGACAATTTTGAGGGCCTTCCTCTGACACTTATCAATGATCAACCAAACAACCTGAGCCAATGACCATTGACCCTATGCAACAGGAAGCACATCATTTTAATGGATCTCCTGTCCAGAAAGGCGGCTAATAAAGAAAAGGTATTGGTCGCGTTGCAGTCGTGTTGCACGCATCAATGGTTTGCCTGCAACATAATCGACTGCACAATCGGGCATCAGATTGCTATATCATATGATGTGGTTAGCTGATATGTTAAATAGATAATCAGATTGCTATATCATATGATGTGGTTGACTGATATGTTAAACACCTATCCAAGTATTGTGAGATCTGGCAGGCGACTGCAATGTAGTCAGGCTGGAACATGGCCATAATCATTTGATATAATTATAGCTCCTAATAGGTTCTCTTCTCTTACCGTCCGCCGTGGAGCTTGTCCCTCTAGCGCCACCACCAGGTGAGTGGCGGTCCACGCTGCCCTGGCTGTAGTAGTGCTGGAAGGGTAGACTGTGGCTCGGACCCTGACCCAGGACCTCCAGGATGGGGGAGAAGTCGGCTGAGGAGTGGGAGTGGGCCGAGTGGGTGGAGGAAAAGGGATCTGTACATCCCCCCATCTTGAGAGTAGGAGAGCCAGTGCTTCCTCCGTTTCTCCTCTTACTCCTTGCGATCTCTGCGAAGGAAGTGACCCGTGGCGGAGTGGGAGGGACAAGGGGGGCGGCGCCTTCGCTGAGATGGACAGGGCAGCTCAGCATGCGCTCCAATGAGCCCAGCCGAGGGGGCGGGGACTTGTCCAGGTTCCGGTCGTAGCTACGGGAACGGGGGCGGGGAGTCCCGCCTCCGATGGGTCCTCGGTCAACCACGGGAGGGGAGATGTTGACGTACACCTGGCCCTCGATGATGAGGTCTGAACAGGCTCCGCCCATCTGCTGCTCCCTCTCCCACCTCTCCTCTTCCTCATCTTCTTCCTCATCCTCATCACGCTGGGGAGAGAGCGACAGAGGCGGGTTAGATCCAAGTTCACTAAGCCTCCAATACCCACAGCCATTCCGCTTATGGGATCTATACCGGTACTACAACAATGATTCAACTGGTCAACTAAACATCAAGGCTTTTCATTATTTGAATGTTCACCGTAATATTTTTTTCCCCTATCTAAGATTCAGCAAGTATCGCCAACAGATGTTACCATTATACTAACAGTGTCACGAGAAATACTTGATGACAAAATATGACCTTGAGAGCCACTAAGAGCTTGTATAACCTCAGACTGCAGCACTGATAGCTACTGTAAATAGACCTCGATCTTTATTGGGTCAACAACACACCCACTGAAGGCATGCAAACAAAATCTGGGACAGACACACACTCTCCAGGAATACACCCTTACAGGATTCCCAGCTGTCTCAGTACAACGGTAGTAGAAAATAATAATAATAATAATATGCCATTTAGCAGACGCTTTTATCCAAAGCGACTTACAGTCATGTGCACGCATACATTTTTACGTATGGGCGGTCCCGGGGATCGAACCCACTACCCTGGCGTTACAAGCGCCATGCTCTACCAATTGAGCTACAGAGGACCAGATGGTAGTAATGGTCTTTTACATCGCCTGGCCCAGGACTTAAACCAATTAAATCTGCCAATTAAGACAAAACAAAAAGGTGTAATCGGTTCGCACTCAAAAACATGTTGCATAAAGCTTACTTCATTATTCATTATTATTATTATTATTATTTTTTACTGCGTTAGGGATAGCGTACACAGACGTTTCAGCTTTACAGGCTTCTTCAGTGTGTTGGTACAATTGTATTTTAATTCAAAACAGCATTTGTAAAGAACAACCGATGAGCAGCAGGTGCTTCTAATCAGGGTTGCCACTCATCTGCCAATCAGGGATCAGGGATTTTTCTGGTCTACCTGGATACAAATGAGTCACAAAGAGATACAGAATTATAGGGTACGGGAGCGGGGCACGAAGGGCAACTCACAAATCAACCACCCCAGGTCGTAGAAGTCTCAGGGCATACAACGTTAGACCATTTCCTTATGGTGCTACATGAGGTTCATGATCTACAGGGGAAGCAGCCTTTATGAAGGCCTCTTCTCTCTGTCTCAACACATCTGATTTAACCAATATGTTTGATAGATTTCTTGATCGTTTATAGTTGAATAAAGGTGGATTCTGGAAGGCAGAATTCAAAAGAGGAGTCTGATGATAATATGTGCCAATGTTTCTTGACAATAGACTTGATGCCATTACAGCTATCATTGAAAGTAAGTATATCGTTTACAGAAAACTGTTTCTTCTGTTATGGTTGGGATTTATTAAGTAACTGGCTTCTGTTATGGTTGGGATTTATTAAGTAACTGGCTTCTGTTATGGTTGGGATTTATTAAGTAACTGGCTTCTGTTATGGTTGGGATTTATTAAGTAACTGGCTTCTGTTATGGTTGGGATTTATTAAGTAACTGGCTTCTGTTATGGTTGGGATTTATTAAGTAACTGGCTTCTGTTCATGACATTTTAACTTGTTTTGGAGCTTCATCAAGCCAGGTATTGGGGTATCCTCTCAAGCGAAAAAACTCTCGGGATGAGTTTTATTGTCTATCATATTTTTCCTCTGTGTCACAGACTATAAAGTTGGCCTACTGGTAAACCTCTTTTTAGGGGGAGAGGGTGATAACTGTCAGCTGGCAATATAGTATTTTTATCTGTAGGTTTTCTGTAAACTGTAGTACTTAGAGATGTCCCTTCTTTGTAACAAGTACATCTAAGACATGTATAGAGTTAATGTTATTTTCCATAGTGAAGGAAATTGATTGTACTCTACAGTTAATATAGTTAAGAAATTAATTGAATTGAATTTCGGAACCTGTCCAGATCATAAAGCAATCGTCTATATAGCGGGTCCAATATTTAAACAGGATCTTTGTGAGGATTATTTTCATAAATAAAATCCAGTAAAAATTTCCCCATGAAGAGATTTACATTGGTTGGGAGCTAATGGAGTTCCCATTGCGGTTCCAAAAGTCTGTAGGTAGTAATATTTATCAAAAATAGAAAATAGTTTTTAGTAAGCACTAGTTGTGCAAACTCAATTATATAATTTGTAGGCACATCGCTTAAGTGGTTGGAGAGGAAGAATTTGAGGGCCTCCATACCTCCATCATTCGGAATATTGGTACATAGTGATGAGACATCAAGAGCGACTAGCCAATCTCCTTCACTAATAACTGGGATACTTTGTAGCAGGGGTGCAACTTTGGTTTTAGAAGTGGGAGTGACATAACCTGGCGGGGGGTCTGGGGAACCACCCTCAGAATTTTTGGGGCATCAAAAGCTAATTTCTTGCATTTCTACACAATCTAATATGACCCTTTTGGGGTCACTTTTATTGTAAATAAGAATAGAAAATGTTCAGGGGCTAAAATTAACAACCTCCACCTGCCAAATGCGGGTAGATTTTGGCATTGGTGGGTAAGATGTCTATTTCACTAGTCACGTTGACGGGTGGTGAGGGCTCCACAGTGCGAGCATTTCACTCGCATTTGTGAATAAAAAGTCAAATATGTTCACATTTATAGTAAAATAAATGCTGCAGTAGCTGTTTCAAAGTAATTCTGCCGTTTTGTTTCATAGCTGGTAAATTAATCACACAAAGTCAAAGAACTACGAATCCTATATAGCCCCCTTATATATATATCCCTATATATCCCTATATAGCCTATCCCCCTTGCGCTGCAACACTGCCTGGCTGGGGGCTGTGCGCACGTGAAAAAATTAATTTTAGAAAATAGTAAAAATAAAGAAAAATCCTTAAATGAGTAGGTGTTTTAAAACTTTTGACCCGTAGTGTACATGTTGGTAATATAAATCACAATCCCACCTCCCTTTTCTGATGTCTGTATATTAATCGAGTTGTCATTCATTAAGTCATCAAGAGCATTTTTTTTTAAACCCCTGGAACGATTGTGTTCACGTTGTAACACTGGTTCACCTCTTCCAAACTCTGAGCTACATATCACCCGCATTAAAAATCAGAACTCTGACTCTTTAGAAAAACAAATTATGCCATTTAGCAGACGCTTTTACCCATTGCGACCTACAGTCATGCACGAGTACATTCTTTACATATGGGTGGTCCCGGGAATCGAACCCACTATCATTGCGTTGCAAGCACCATACTCTCCCAACTGAGCACCGGAGGACCATTCCAAATAGAACCAATATCCTCCTCCACTTACCCGTGACAACTCTCCTGCCTCCTCTTCCTCTCCCGCCTCCTCTTCCTCTCCCGCCTCCTCTTCCTCTCCCCCAGGTGGCCGTCTGAACAGGTAGTATTCGGTTGGCTGGGTGGCATTGGGCGTGTCAGGGGCAGGACTTTCCTTGCTGTGCTCGTCAGAGCAGCTGGTAAACGATGCGGAGCTTCCCACAGGGCTCGGGGGCGACTGAGATGAAAGGTCACAGGTCACCAGCTTGTAGTAGTTCTGGGTGGCTACCACCAGACGGGCCTGGCTCTGCGAAGGAAGGAAGGAAGGAAGGAAGGAAGGAAGGAAGGAAGGAAGGAAGGAAGGAAGGAAGGAAGGAAGGAAGGAAGGAAGGAAGGAAGGAAGGAAGAAGAAGAAGAAGAAAGGAAGGAGAAGAATAATTACTTTATTGTGCAATTAAATACAAGTCTAACTAGAAATTGACTCCCTCTTTATTCCAACCCCTCCAAAAGACACACACAATTTGGAGCAGTGCAGATGGCAGCCATACTACGGCGCCCATGGAGAAGTTGCTCAAAGGCACAACCGAAGGAGATCTAGGATTTCATACTTGCAGACAGGATGTGAGGTCACTTCCTGAGTCTGCGTGGTGGGGAGGGTGGTAAGAATTGCAGTTGGCGTCTAGATCTAGAGCCCCCTGGTGTTCGGCTGAGCAGGTGCATGAGGAGGTGGTGTGGTGGGGGTGGAGTCCAAATAGTAACGGCAGGGTGCTATTGGAGGGGCAGGAGGGTTGATGAGAGTTGGGGGGCTCGGTGGGGGAAGTGCGGAGGTCTAGGTAGAAAGCCCCCCTGCCTCCGGCGCCTCCTGGGCTCCCTGCCTCCCCAACCAGCACAGAAGAGGTGCAGACAGAGGAGGTGCAGGAGTGGTCGGTGGAACTGTTCAGGTTGGTGGTCGTGGCAGGAGGAGGTGGCTTGGAGGAGGTCGAAGGGACACTGTTGTTCATCTTGTTATAAATGGCACTGAAGTTGACCAGCATGCCATGCGAGCTGTTACAGGACGATTCGCTGCCGTAGCCCAGCTGGCATTCCAACGACTCGGAAAACTGTTCCGGGAGGTGTTCGTGAAATGTCTGTGAGAGGCTGCAGCAGGAGCAGCGCTGGAGGGCGGAGCTGGAGGAAGAAGAGTCAGCCTGGCTCCTCCCACCACCCCTCATTGGGTGATCGTCTTCCTCCTCCTCCTCATCCTCGGCCCACTCCTGCTCTCCGCAGTCCATGGAGAGGGTGGAGCCACTGCTGCCATGGCGGCGAGGACCATCCAATCCCAGCAGGTCTAGGCCCTCCAGGTGGGCAGAGAGATCGGAGGCAACACCCCTGAGGGAGTCCCGCCCCCCAGAGCAGCCCCAGGAGTGCTTTCCCAGGGTGCTGTGCAACAGGAAGGGCTCGTGTGTGGTGCACCCCAGGTCGTGGAGGTGAAAGGGCGCGACCCCGTCTCCCTCCTCATCTAGGGCGGAGTTGGCTTTGCCATGGAGATGGAAGGAGGAATCTTCCAGGTAACCGTTGAGATTATCACTATCGTCTTCGTCCTCCTCCTCATCATCATCCTCCTCCGTGTTGAGCAGAAAGGGGTTGTGGCGGAGCCGGAGAGGGTTGTTTGCCTGTTCCCTTGGTTTCACCCTGGGCAGAGTGTGGGCCACCATCACCATAACCTGGTCCTCCCAGTTACAGGACGTCACCGACGAATTATCGCTCCCTGTGCTGCCTCCTCCTCTTCCTCCTCCTTCTCCTCCTCCCTCTCCCTCTCCTCTTCTCTCTCCTCCCTCTCCTCCTCCCTCTCTTCCTCCTCCTCCTCTCTCTCCTCCTCCTCCTCCTCCTCCTCCTCCTCTCTCTCCTCCTCCTCCTCCTCCTCTCTCTCCTCCTCCTCCTCTCCCTCCTCCTGTAGAGGTCTGGATGAGGCTGCTGTAGACCAGCGCCTCCCTCTGGAGTACATCCTGCTCAGGGAGGGAGGTGGTGTGGCTCAGGCCCAAGTTCTCTGGTTGGTTCGATCTCTTCAGGGACCCCCCTCCTCCACCGCAGCCCTGCCGACCCCCAGTCACCTGGCAGTGTACCAGGGGGATGTGGTGAACGATCAGGGTCTCGCCAGACAGCTTGGAGGGGCTGTCCATGGTCCTCCAGGTATGGGGGTTTGGACAGGGGCAGGGGGAAAGGCTGCGTGGGTGCTGGGGTGGGGGTATAGGATATGTGGAGTGGTATAGGACAGGGGGTTGGTTCAGTGGTTTGATGCTAGGCCCAAGGCTCCAGGGATTGGGATGGTGAAGGAGAGGTCAGGGAAATCGACTGTGGTCCGAGTGGTACATCTGCAAGAGAGAGAGAGAGAGAGAGAGATGTTATAAGAGAGAGAGACTGTACAACACTGTATAGATACATAATATGACACTTGAAATGTCTTTATTCTTTTGGAACTTCTGAGTGTAATGTTACTGTTAATATTTATAGTTAATTTCACTTTTGTTTACTATCTACTTCACTTCTACTTTACTGTGGTCCTCTGTAGCTCAGCTGGTAGAGCACGGCGCTTGTAACGCCAGGGTAGTGGGTTCGATCCCCGGGACCACCCATATGTAAAAATGTATGCACACATGACTATGTCGCTTTGGATAAAAGCGTCTGCTAAATGGCATATTATTAGGCAATGTTAACATACATTTCCCACGCCAATAAAGCCCTTATCACGACTTCCTCCGAAGCTGCCTCCTCTCCTTGTTCGGGCAGGCTTCGGCGTTTGTCGTCACCGGCCTTCTAGCCACTGCCGCTCCTCATCTCATCATTCCATTTGTTTTGTCTTGTTTATTACACACACATTTTACATTTTAGTAATTTAGCAGACACTCTTATCCAGAGCGACTTACAGTTAGTGAATGCATACATGTTTTTTATTTTAATTTTTTCTTTCATACTGGCCCCCTGTGGAAACGAACCCACATCCCTGCTGGCAAAACCCTCCTCTACCTTGGACGACGCTGGACCAATTGTGCGCCGCCCATGGGTCTCCCGGTCACGGCCGGCTGCGACAGAGCCTGGACTCGAACCAGGATCTCTAGTGGCACAGCAAGCACTGCGATGCAGTGCCTTAGACCACTGCGCCACTCGGGAGTCACACCTGGTTCATATCCCCTCATAAGTACTTGTATAAGTGTTCCCTCTGCCCCCTTGTCCTTGTGTGTGATTGTTTATTGTGAGGAGAGTGTAGCTCGGTTGAGCTCCGTGTATTTTGTATTGCCGGGGTATATTTTCCCCGTGTGTCTGTTTGGTTCCAGTGTGCCTGTTTTGCGCACTGGACTGTTTTGACGCATTTCTGTGTAACTCTGTATTCCGGAATAAACTCTGTATTCTGTGATTTACCCTCCTGCGCCTGACTCCTTCAAATCACCCATCACAGAATCACCCACCCGCCATGGAGTCAGTAGGAGAGGAGCGCATGCCTGGAGTCGTGGCACAGTCCAGGAGCATTCGACGACACTAGCCAGCTTGGGAGACGCGATGGATCGGGTTCTCCAGGTCGTCCAACGCCTGGAGAGGAGAGGACCCGATCTGTCGGGACCAGCTGGGCGACCGGATCCAGCCACCCACACCCCAGCACCCAAAGGGATCCATATATCCTGACCACGGGATTTCGACGGGACAGCTGCTCTCTGCCAGGGATTCCTCCTCCAACTGGAGCTTTACTATTCCAGCATCAGCCCGGCCCCATCGGAGCGGGAGAAGGTGTCCGCCCCCTCGTCTCCTGCCTCTCGGGGAAAGCCCTGGAGTGGGCCAACGTGGTCTGGAATGAAGGAGGAGCCGCGTTGGACAACTACGGGGAGTTCGCTTGCCTCTTTCGGGCTGTCTTCGATCACCCGCCCGACGGTCGAGAGACGGGCGAGCGGCTGGTCCACCTGAGGCAGGGGACGAGGACCGCGCAGGACTTCGCCCTGGAGTTACGGACTCTAGCAGCTGGGTCCGGGTGGAATGAGCGGGCCCTCCTCGACCACTTCCGGTGCCATCTACGGGAGGACGTCCGAAGGGAGCTAGCCTGCCGGGAAACCATGTTGTCCTTCACTCAAATGGTGGACATGGCCATCCGGTTGGACAACCTGCTGGCGGCCAGAGGACGTCCTGGAGGGGGCCTGCCCATTCCAACCCTGCCCAACCCAGATCACGAGCTGATGGAGCGGCGATCCGGGAGAGCGGAGGACGACAACGCCAGTGTCACTCTGGTGGCACGAAGGGACATTACGATGTCGTCAGCGTTCTTTTGGGTCTGGAGGCGGCGGACAGGGCACTCTCACATCACCCCAGGTATCCAACACTCGTTCAGAGCCCTCTGCTGCGCCCTGTACCCTACCCATCCACTTTCCTGATTACATTGTAGTTCCCCAGTGTAAGGCGCTGGTCGATTCAGGCGCCGCTGGGAACTTTATGGACAGGTCATTTTCACACAGTCTAGACATTGGTTCCCCTATCCATTCCACTCCCCATCAGAGCACTTGACAGTCGACCATTAGGGTCCGGGTTCGTTAGGGAGGCTACAGCACCAGTCACTATGGTTACAGACGAGACTCATCGCGAGCAAGTCACTTTTTATTTATTTATTGAGTCTCCTGCTTTCCCTGTTGTGTTAGGTATTCCCTGGTTAGCACTCCACAACCCCACCTTTTCATGGCCGCAGAGCGTTCTCACGGGGTGGTCGCGAGAGTGTCAGGGTACGTGTCTCGGTGTTTCCGTTGGTGCAACCACGGTGGAAAGTCCAGACAGTACCTCCACCGTGCGCATTCCCCCCCCGAATACCTCGATTTGGCGCACGCGACCAAATTACTACCTCATCGGGCGGGGGATTGCGCAATAAACCTCCGGTTAGACGCTGTGCCTCCCAGGAGTCATGTGTATCCCCTGTCGCAGGCTGAAACAGAGGCTATGGAGATATACATATCTTGTTTATTACACACACCTGGTTGATTTTCCCTCCTTAGTACTTGTATAAGTGTTCCCTCTGGCCCCTTGACCTTGTGTGTGATTGTTTATTGTGAGGAGAGTGTAGCTCGGTTGAGCTCCGTGTATTTTGTATTGCCGGGGTATATTTTCCCTGTGTGCCCATTTGGTTCCAGTGCGCCTTTTTTGACGCATTTCTGCGTAACTCTGTATTCCGGAATAAACTCTGTATTCTGTGATGTACCCTCCTGCGCCTGACTCCTTCAAATCACCCATCACAGCCCTTGAATTGCGAGAGAGAGAGTACACACAAAACAGGCACATACTGTCACACGATTTCAATCCCCATATGATATCTAAAGAGACTTGTGGAGCTGCCCGAAATGTTAGCTTTAAATAACCAGTCTTCTCATACAGCAGGGGAGGCATGACTCACTGCATGTGAGGTGGAAACAGTGATCTCTCTCTCTCTCTCTCTCTCTCTCTCTCTCGGCAGAAAGGTGGCCGCTGGCAAATTAAAATAGGTCTAATCCAGACTCAACACGTACTCAGGAGTAATCCTGGATGGATTAATCCTAACTCAGACATAATCCTAGATATATTTATAATCCCAATTGCTACAGAGACTGACAGTAGACCAGTAGCTTAATCTGTCCGCCCACACACACACACACACACACACACACACACACACACACACACACACACACACACACACACACACACACACACACACAATGGCAGGTCAAATCCATTCAATCCCCAACGGTCAATTCCAGGGCCAACTGAAATGCCTCTCCAGACAGAGGTGCTAGCTCTGACTCGACAACCCCCTGCCTCTCCAGACAGAGTGGCATTTAGCGCCAGCGCAGGGCACTGTCAATTGGCTCAGAAATGGCACCCTACTTTCTGTGCACTACCTTTAGCCATAGCTACATGCATACTGTACAAAGAAGTACCACTACAAGTACCGTGTGTGTGTGTGGGCGTGAAGCAGAAGGGAGGCACAGACAGACAACAGCACTGACGGAATCCCCACACCCCACTTCCTGTCTCTGAGCCATCAGAGGATAATCCCCTTACGTAAGTCTACTCCCCCCACTTCTCTTCCTCCTCTCCTCCTCAACGTACCCCCTTCAACAATTATCACCCCTTCTCTCCCTTACCTCCATTCATCTCCATCCAACTTTAAAAACAAACTGCTCTCCTCCATTGCTTCTCCTTAAAACAAACTGCTCTCCTCCATTGCTTCTCCTTAAAACAAACTAGCGTCTCCTGACGTCACAATGTCCAGCTAATCAGTTACAGTACCCAGAAAAGATAGAACAACCCTTCAAACAGTGAATACAGTTTAAATACTATTCTAAACCCACTGCTGCAGTGTTTCTGTATGACTGGCTTTATTGGCCAGTCTGAGATATGGCTTTTTCTTTGCAACTCTGCCTAGAAGGTCAGCATCCCGGAGTCGCCTCTTCACTGTTGACATTGAGACTGGTGTTTTGCGGGTACTATTTAATGAAGCTGCCAGTTGAGGACCGGTGAGGCGCCTGTTTCTCAAACTAGACACTTTAATGTATTTGTCCTCTTGCTCAGTTGTGTACCGGGCCTCCCACTCCTCTTTCTATTCTGGTTAGAGCCAGTTTGTGCTGTTCTGAAGATCTCAGCGTTGCACGAGATCTTCAGTTTCTTGGCAATTTCTCGCATGGAATAGCCTTCATTTTTCAGAATAAGAATAGACTGACGAGTTTCAGAAGAAAGTGCTATGTTTCTGGCCATTTTGAGCCTGTAATCGAACCCACAATTGCTGATGCTCCCGATACTCAACTAGTCTCAAGAAGGTCAGTTTTATTGCTTCTTTAAATCAGCACAACAGTTTTCAGCTGTGCTAACATAATTGCAAAAGGGTTTTCTAATGATCAATTAGCCTTTAAAAATTATTAACTTGGATTAGCAAACACAAAGTACCATTGGAACACAGGACTGATGGTTGCTGATAATGGGCCTCTGTACGCCTATGTAGATATTGCATAAAAAAATCAGCCGTTTCCAGCTACAATATCAATTTACAACATTAACAATGTCTACACTGTATTTCTGATCAATTCGATGTTATTTTAAATGGACAAAAAAAATGATTTTCTTTCGAAAACAAGGACATTTCTAAGTGACCCCAAACTTTTGAACGGTAGTGCAGCAGTAGTTCACTTTATTATGATGTACGTTCAATGCCAAGAGCACACAGGGTGCTTATGACAAGTCTTACGATGCATTATGACACCATTATAATGCATTATTGCCTCCTTAGGGGGTCATTGGTGCTTATGACAAGTCTTACGATGCATTATGACACCATTATAATGCATTATTGCCTCCTTAGGGGGTCATTGGTGCTTATAACAAGTCTTACGATGCATTATGACACCATTATAATGCATTATTGCCTCCTTAGGGGGTCATTGGTGCTTATGACAAATCTTACGATGCATTATGACACCATTATAATGCATTATTGCCTCCTTAGGGGGTCATTGGTGCTCATGACAAATCTTACGATGCATTATGACACCATTATAATGCATTATTGCTTCCTTAGGGGGTCATTGGTGCTTATGACAAATCTTACGATGCATTATGACACTATTATAATGCATTATTGCTTCCTTAGGGGGTCATTGGTGCTTATGACAAATCTTATGATGCATTATGACACCATTATAATGCATTATTGCCTCCTTAGGGGGTCATTGGTGCTTATGACAAGTCTTACGATGCATTATGACACCATTATAATGCATTATTGCCTCCTTAGGGGGTCATTGGTGCTTATGACAAATCTTACGATGCATTATGACACCATTATAATGCATTATTGCCTCCTTAGGGGGTCATTGGTGCTTATGACAAATCTTACGATGCATTATGACACCATTATAATGCATTATTGCCTCCTTAGGGGTTCATTGGTGCTTATGACAAATCTTACGATGCATTATGACATCATTATAATGCATAATTGCCTCCTTAGGGGTCATTGGTGCTTATGACAAGTCTTACAACGCATTATGACACCATTATAATGCATTATTGCCTCCATAGGGGGTCATTGATGCTTGTGACAAATCTTACGATGCATTATAACACCATTATAATGCATTATTGCCTCCTTAGGGGTTCATTGGTGCTTATGACAAATCTTACGATGCATTATGACACCATTATAATGCATTATTGCCTCCTTAGGGGGTCATTGGTGCTTATGACAAGTCTTACGATGCATTATGACACTATTATAATGCATTATTGCCTCCTTGGGTGGTCATTGGTGCTTATGACAAATCTTACGATGCATTATAACACCATTATAATGCATTATTGCCTCCTTAGGGGTCATTGGTGCTTATGACAAATCTTACGATGCATTATGACACCATTATAATGCATTATTGCCTCATTAGGTGGTCATTGGTGCTTATGACAAATCTTACGATGCATTATGACACCATTATAATGCATTATTGCCTCCTTAGGGGGTCATTGGTGCTTATGACAAGTCTTACGATGCATTATGACACTATTATAATGCATTATTGCCTCCTTGGGTGGTCATTGGTGCTTATGACAAATCTTACGATGCATTATAACACCATTATAATGCATTATTGCCTCCTTAGGGGTCATTGGTGCTTATGACAAATCTTACGATGCATTATGACACCATTATAATGCATTATTGCCTCCTTGGGTGGTCATTGGTGCTTATGACAAATCTTACGATGCATTATAACACCATTATAATGCATTATTACCTCCTTAGGGGGTCATTGGTGCTTATGACAAATCTTACGATGCATTATGACACCATTATAATGCATTATTGCCTCCTTAGGGGTTCATTGGTGCTTATGACAAATCTTACGATGCATTATGACACCATTATAATGCATTATTGCCTCCTTAGGGGGTCATTTGTGCTTATGACAAGTCTTACGATGCATTATGACACTATTATAATGCATTATTGCCTCCTTGGGTGGTCATTGGTGCTTATGACAAATCTTACGATGCATTATGACACCATTATAATGCATTATTGCCTCCTTAGGGGGTCATTGGTGCTTATAACAAGTCTTACGATGCATTATGACACCATTATAATGCATTATTGCCTCCTTAGGGGGTCATTGGTGCTTATGACAAATCTTACGATGCATTATGACACCATTATAATGCATTATTGCCTCCTTAGGGGGTCATTGGTGCTCATGACAAATCTTACGATGCATTATGACACCATTATAATGCATTATTGCTTCCTTAGGGGGTCATTGGTGCTTATGACAAATCTTACGATGCATTATGACACTATTATAATGCATTATTGCTTCCTTAGGGGGTCATTGGTGCTTATGACAAATCTTATGATGCATTATGACACCATTATAATGCATTATTGCCTCCTTAGGGGGTCATTGGTGCTTATGACAAGTCTTACGATGCATTATGACACCATTATAATGCATTATTGCCTCCTTAGGGGGTCATTGGTGCTTATGACAAATCTTACGATGCATTATGACACCATTATAATGCATTATTGCCTCCTTAGGGGGTCATTGGTGCTTATGACAAATCTTACGATGCATTATGACACCATTATAATGCATTATTGCCTCCTTAGGGGTTCATTGGTGCTTATGACAAATCTTACGATGCATTATGACACCATTATAATGCATAATTGCCTCCTTAGGGGGTCATTGGTGCTTATGACAAGTCTTACGACGCATTATGACACCATTATAATGCATTATTGCCTCCATAGGGGGTCATTGATGCTTGTGACAAATCTTACGATGCATTATAACACCATTATAATGCATTATTGCCTCCTTAGGGGTTCATTGGTGCTTATGACAAATCTTACGATGCATTATGACACCATTATAATGCATTATTGCCTCCTTAGGGGGTCATTGGTGCTTATGACAAGTCTTACGATGCATTATGACACTATTATAATGCATTATTGCCTCCTTGGGTGGTCATTGGTGCTTATGACAAATCTTACGATGCATTATAACACCATTATAATGCATTATTGCCTCCTTAGGGGGTCATTGGTGCTTATGACAAATCTTACGATGCATTATGACACCATTATAATGCATTATTGCCTCATTAGGTGGTCATTGGTGCTTATGACAAATCTTACGATGCATTATGACACCATTATAATGCATTATTGCCTCCTTAGGGGGTCATTGGTGCTTATGACAAGTCTTACGATGCATTATGACACTATTATAATGCATTATTGCCTCCTTGGGTGGTCATTGGTGCTTATGACAAATCTTACGATGCATTATAACACCATTATAATGCATTATTGCCTCCTTAGGGGGTCATTGGTGCTTATGACAAATCTTACGATGCATTATGACACCATTATAATGCATTATTGCCTCCTTGGGTGGTCATTGGTGCTTATGACAAATCTTACGATGCATTATAACACCATTATAATGCATTATTGCCTCCTTAGGGGGTCATTGGTGCTTATGACAAATCTTACGATGCATTATGACACCATTATAATGCATTATTGCCTCCTTAGGGGTTCATTGGTGCTTATGACAAATCTTACGATGCATTATGACACCATTATAATGCATTATTGCCTCCTTAGGGGGTCATTTGTGCTTATGACAAGTCTTACGATGCATTATGACACTATTATAATGCATTATTGCCTCCTTGGGTGGTTTATTGGTGCTTATGACAAATCTTACGATGCATTATGACACCATTATAATGCATTATTGCCTCATTAGGTGGTCATTGGTGCTTATGACAAATCTTACGATGCATTATGACACCATTATAATGCATTATTGCCTCCTTAGGGGGTCATTGGTGCTTATGACAAATCTTACGATGCATTATGACACCATTATAATGCATTATTGCCTCCTTAGGGGGTCATTGGTGCTTATGACAAATCTTACGATGCATTATGACACCATTATAATGCATTATTGCCTCCTTAGGGGGTCATTGGTGCTTATGACAAATCTTACGATGCATTATGACACCATTATAATGCATTATTGCCTCCTTGGGTGGTCATTGGTGCTTATGACAAATCTTACGATGCATTATGACACCATTATAATGCATTATTGCCTCCTTAGGGGGTCATTGGTGCTTATGACAAGTCTTACGATGCATTATGACACCATTATAATGCATTATTGCCTCCTTAGGGGGTCATTGGTGCTTATGACAAATCTTACGACGCATTATGACACCATTATAATGCATTATTTGCCTACTTATTGACTTCAGTAAAGTGTTACCAGTTTGCACCAGTGTTCCTATGATGTGACATTCTGTTCCACTGTTTCTGTGGAAGAATGCCAGGGAGGGAACAACCAACCAGAGTCATGGGATAACAGAGTGCCCAAACACAAGGAGAATGTCCCAAATGCCCATAGGGCTCTGTTCAAAAGTAGTGCACTATATTGAGAATAGGGTGCCATTTGCTTTAAAGTTGAAACAACATAGGCTGAAGTCTGCCCTAATGTACCTGGATGGAACCAGCAGTTCTTGTTTGGGTAAATATTAGCCAAACTCAACACAGGCAATCAATCGATAGAGAGAACTGGACCAACACATGGCTAACGCCCAAAACCTAGAACTCATATTGAGGCCAGGCATCACAGGCTGAAATGACATTTTTGCATCTACCTATCAATTTTGAGATTTGTTGGTATTTTTGTCCAATAATATTAGTATTTTCAAAAAGTAAACATAAAAATGTCTAAAACTTAATGAAAATGTATATTTTCTTTAGTTTATCATACTACCGTCATCAACATTTTAATTAATTTTAACCACTTTAAAAACGGCCATTCGTCAATAATTTCAAAGCTCACTACATGAAATTACACATGGTGATTGGGTCTAGGCATCAGTGTACTTGTCTTTAACTGCCATTTCCGGAAAGTCAGACTCTTCCCACGTGCCAACTCATTTTTCTCTGCCTCAGAAGCATCTGCATTCACCACATTTTGTGTGGTTATCCTTAGATACAGTATATTCTCCAGACGTGTCCAGAGGGAATTGTTGATACAGTATGTTGTCAATTTTGTATTATAGATAACATTTTCTTTGAATTTCTTAGCATTTTCTGTACATATCTTTAGTATTTTACAGAGCGAATGATGAAAAAAGTATTTATCCACAATCTGCTCTGGACAAGTCCGGTCCTGGAGCGTCTTAACAAAATTAAACCTAAATATTTAGGTGGACTTCAAATCATCCAATGTCCAGAAAAATGGATTAGCCTGATATGCAAATATGCGCATATGATATATTGCCTCATTTGAGCCGAAAAGGTGAAAAATCTGTTGATGTGCACTTGACCATAACTTGCTCCAGGGGTGCCGTACTACTATGGCTGACCCTGTAAAACAACACATTTCACTGCACCTATCTGGTGTATGTGACTGAATATATATTTTGTATAACCATCATTAGCAAACAGCCAAACCCTATAGTTCCTGTGCATTACACACCACCACTAGCAGCACCACACAATACCACACAACCACACCATCACACCACACAACCACACCATCACACCACACAATCACACCACACAATCACATCACACCACACCACACAATCACACCATCACACCACACAACCACACCATCACACCACACCATCACACCAGACCATCACACCACACAACCACACCATCACACCACACAATCACATCACACCACACAATCACATCACACCACACAATCACACCACACAACACCAGACAACACCACACAATCACATCACCACACAACCACACCATCACACCACACAACCACACCATCACACCACACAACCACACCATCACACCACACAACCACACCATCACATCACACAACCACACCATCACACCACACAACACCACACCATCACACCACACAATCACACCACACAATCACACAACACCACACAATCACACCACACCACACAACTACAACATATAGGTTTACATCAACTCTCTACAACACAACATATAGGTTTACATCATCAACATTTTGTCCTATTTTGAGTCGAAGAAGGAAAGGGAAAGCTGCAAACAAAGGACATCCTTCCTCCCTCCCTCCTCCTCCCCTCCTCCCCCCTCCTCCCCTCCTCCCTCTTACATCATCAGGACTATACTTCCAGGAACAGGGCTGGGATTCAGAGCAGACCTCCCCAGAGACGGTTCACCCTGAGCAGCTACAGAGACAGCCAAGCGAGGGCTGTGGTGGAGATGGGCATCATTACGAACACCATAATAATATCTACAGTGTTGTGTTCAGGGTCAAATGTTAGGGCCTAGGATGGCTTTCACAGAATATAGTGCGGCTTTGAAATGAAACAAAGAAGTCTACTGGTAGCTCTTGTTATTGCTTTTAGAATTAATTTATTTGTGATTTTTATCTGGATTACTCTAAACTCTCGATTACTGTTGCTAGTAGTGTGTCCAGTGGTTAACCTGTCTAATAGAGCCCTCAGATACAATGCCAAGTCACTACCAACCCAGCCCCTCCCTTCTCCACGTCTCTTCCCTCCCTCCCTCCCTCCCTCCCTCCTTCTCTCAGCCTTCCCACTGCTTTATGAATGTCTGTGTGTGTGTGTGAGCGTGCGTGTGCGTGCGTGTGTTTCTGGTGTGTCAAAGCTTCCCTGTGATTATGTGTGTGAGTGTTCACTGACTAAAATACCCTCCTCACACAGAGACACACACCACCACGGCCGGCCCGGGACGCAAACCCACGTTCACAACACCAATGTACATAGTCAATCGTGCTAACTAACCTGTGTGTGTGTATGTGTGTGTGTTCCTTCGGCAGGACAGCGTACTTCCACCCCTATTTCCTCTCTCATAGGAAACAGCGGAGAGTTAGGATCACTCACTGATCTCACTGGCTAAAAACAAGACAGGAGTCACACTGTCTCTGCCACACACACACACACACACAAACACACACACACACACACACACCGACCCCTGATCATACGTGTGTCAGGGCTAAAGACATCACCCTCCCTGATACCTCCTCTCAAGAGTTCCTTCCCTTACCGGACTATAAGAAGATGACTCTCTTTACATAACATAGTAGCCTGACGTACATGGTGCCTCTATAGAAAATGACCACTAAGTATACTATAACGTAAACACAGGTAGGTAGAGCATGCAACTTCACTCTCGGTCTGCTACGCAAGGTGGATGTTGTATCTGTGCTCTGTAACGTCGTCTTCACATTCTGTAGACTGTCCCTTGGGGTGAACAATGATCCCTGCTAGTGTCCTGTCCCTGGGGGTGAACATGATCCCTGCTAGTGTCCTGTCCCTGGGGGTGAACATGATCCCTGCTAGTGTCCTGTCCCTGGGGGTGAACATGATCCCTGCTAGTGTCCTGTCCCTGGGGGTGAACATGATCCCTGCTAGTGTCCTGTCCCTGGGGGTGAACATGATCCCTGCTAGTGTCCTGTCCCTGGGGGTGAACATGATCCCTGCTAGTGTCCTGTCCCTGGGGGGTGAACATGATCCCTGCTAGTGTCCTGTCCCTGGGGGTGAACATGATCCCTGCTAGTGTCCTGTCCCTGGGGGTGAACATGATCCCTGCTAGTGTCCTGTCCCTGGGGGTGAACATGATCCCTGCTAGTGTCCTGTCCCTGGGGGTGAACATGATCCCTGCTAGTGTCCTGTCCCTGGGGGTGAACATGATCCCTGCTAGTGTCCTGTCCCTGGGGGTGAACATGATCCCTGCTAGTGTCCTGTCCCTGGGGGTGAACATGATCCCTGCTAGT
The DNA here is from genome assembly GCF_020615455.1 of Coregonus clupeaformis. NCBI lineage: Eukaryota > Metazoa > Chordata > Actinopteri > Salmoniformes > Salmonidae > Coregonus > Coregonus clupeaformis. The sequence continues at coordinate 21,480,779 of NC_059207.1, forward strand.
GTCCTGTCCCTGGGGGTGAACATGATCCCTGCTAGTGTCCTGTCCAGGGGGTGAACATGATCCCTGCTAGTGTCCTGTCCCTGGGGGTGAACATGATCCCTGCTAGTGTCCTGTCCAGGGGGTGAACATGATCCCTGCTAGTGTCCTGTCCCTGGGGGTGAACATGATCCCTGCTAGTGTCCTGTCCCTGGGGGTGAACATGATCCCTGTTAGGGTCCTGTCCCTGGGGGTGAACATGATCCCTGCTAGTGTCCTGTCCCTGGGGGTGAACATGATCCCTGCTAGTGTCCTGTCCCTGGGGGTGAACATGATCCCTGCTAGTGTCCTGTCCCTGGGGGTGAACATGATCCCTGCTAGTGTCCTGTCCCTGGGGATGAACATGATCCCTGCTAGTGTCCTGTCCAGGGGGTATACATGTACTTGTACATCCAGCAGCTCATGCTAAATAAACAGACAGGCATACTTTTTTTTAACTCACCTCACTATAGTCACTGTCTAGAGTCCTCACTATAGTCACTGTCTAGAGTCCTCACTATAGTCACTGTCTAGAGTCCTCACTATAGTCACTGTCTAGAGTCCTCACTATAGTCACTGTCTAGAGTCCTCACTATAGACACTGTCTAGAGTCCTCACTATAGTCACTGTCTAGAGTCCTCACTATAGTCACTGTCTAGAGTCCTCACTATAGTCACTGTCTAGAGTCCTCACTATAGTCACTGTCTAGAGTCCTCACTATAGTCACTGTCTAGAGTCCTCACTATAGACACTGTCTAGAGTCCTCACTATAGTCACTGTCTAGAGTCCTCACTATAGACACTGTCTGCTGAAGTAAATGTGAAATCATAGCACCACTGTGAGCGTATTACAACGTCTGTCAAGAGGTCTGGACTTCTATAGCACAGGTTTTATCGCACAACTATTACATTACAGCAGAGTTGCCGGTTCAAGACCCTCTATTAGCCTCTTATTTATATGAACACCGGCAGATGCTCCAGTCTTCCAATGACAAGGAGTTTTGGCCCTGAGAATCTTTCAAAGACAGCATCCCAAACGGCAGCCAATTCCTTATATAGTGCATTACTTTTGACCACGGTCCATAGTGCTCTCCCTCAACAAAACGAAGGAGCTGATCGTGGACTTCAGGAAACAGCAGAGGGAGCACGCCTCCATCCACATCGAATGGGGCCTCAGGGAGAAGGTGAAAAGCTTCAAGTTCCTCGGCGTACACATCACTGACAATCTGAAATGGGCCACCCACACAGACATTGTGGTGAAGAACAGCGCCTCTTCAACCTCACGAGGCTGAAGAAATTCAGCTTGGCCATTGAGACCCTCACAAACATTTACAGATGCACCATTGAGAGCATCCTGTCGGGCTGTATCACGGTAACTGCACCGCCCGCAACCGCAGGGCTCTCCAGAGGGTGGTGCGGTCAGCCCAACGCATCACCGGGAGCACACTGCTCTGCCCTTCAGGATGTCTACAGCAACCGGTGTCACAGGAAGACCAAGAAGATCATCAAGCGCCTTCAAATTAGTGGATTAGGCTATTTCAGCCACACCCATTGCTGACAGGTGTATAAAATCGAGCACACAGCCATGCAATCTCCATAGACAAACATTGGCAGTCGAATGGCCTTACTGAAGAGCTCAGTGACTTTCAACGTGACACCGTCATAGGATGCCACCTTTCCAAAAAGTCAGTTCGTCAAATTTCTGCCCTGCTAGAGCTTCCCCGGTCAACTGTAAGTGCTGTTAGTGTGAAGTGGAAACGTCTAGGAGAAACAGCGGCTCAGTTGAGAAGTGGTAGCTCACAGAACAGGACCACCGAGTGCTGAAGCGCATAGCACGTAAAAATTGTCCTTCCTCGGTTGCCACACTCAATACTGAGTTCCTAACTGCCTCTGGAAGCAACGTCAGCACAATAACTGTTCGTCAGGAGCTTCATGTAATGGGTTTCCATGGCCAAGCAGCCGGACACAAGCCTAAGATCACCATGCAGTGGAAAGGTGTTCTCTGGAGTGATGAATCACGCTTCACCATCTGGCAGTCCGACGGACAAATCTGGGTTTGGCAGACGACAGGAGAAAGCTACCTGCCACAATGCATAGTGCCAACTGTAATGTTTGGTGGAGGAGGAATAATGATCTTGGGCTGTTTTTCATGGTTTGGGCTAGGCCCCTTAGTTCCAGTGAAGGGAAATCTTAACGCTACAGCATACAATGACATTCTAGACGATTCTTTGCTTCCAACTTAGTGGCAACAGTTTGGGGAAGGCCCTTTCCTGTTTCGGCATGACAATACCCCCGTGCACAAAGCGAGGTCCATACAGAAATGGTTTGTTGAGATCGGTCTGAAAGAACTTGACTGGCCTGCACAGAGCCCTGACCTCAACCCCATCTAACACCTTTGGGATGAATTGGAACTTTGACTGAGAGCCAGGCCTAATTGCCCAAAATCAGTGCCCGTAATTGCCCAAATTCAGTGCCCGACCTCACTAATGCTCTTGTGGCTGAATGGAAGCAAGTCCCCGCAGCAATGTTCCAACATCTAGTGTAAAGCCTTCCCAGAAGAGTGGAGGCTGTTATAGCAGCAAAGGGGGGACCAACTCCATATTAATGCCCATGATTTTGGAATGAAATGTGGTCCTCTGTAGCTCAGCTGGTAGAGCACGGCGCTTGTAACGCCAAGGTAGTGGGTTCGATCCCCGGGACCACCCATACACAAAAAAAAAATGTATGCACGCATGACTGTAAGTCGCTTTGGATAAAAGCGTCTGCTAAATGGCATATTATCATTATTATTATGTTCGACGAGCAGGTGTCCAAATACCTTTGGTCATGTAGTCATATACAGTGGGGAGAACAAGTATTTGATACACTGCCGATTTTGCAGGTTTTCCTACTTACAAAGCATGTAGAGGTCTGTAATTTTTATCATAGGTACACTTCAACTGTGAGAGATGGAATCTAAAACAAAAATCCAGAAAATCACATTGTATGATTTTTAAGTAATTAATTTGCATTTTATTGCATGACATAAGTATTTGATCACCTACCAACCAGTAAGAATTCCGGCTCTCACAGACCTGTTAGTTCTTCTTTAAGAAGCCCTCCTGTTCTCCACTCATTACCTCTATTAACTGCACCTGTTTGAACTCGTTACCTGTATAAAAGACACCTGTCCACACACTCAATCAAACAGACTCCAACCTCTCCACAATGGCCAAGACCAGAGAGCTGTGTAAGGACATCAGGGATAAAATTGTAGACCTGCACAAGGCTGGGATGGGCTACAGGACAATAGGCAAGCAGCTTGGTGAGAAGGCAACAACTGTTGGCGCAATTATTAGAAAATGGAAGAAGTTCAAGATGACGGTCAATCACCCTCGGTCTGGGGCTCCGTGCCAGATCTCACCTCGTGGGGCATCAATGATCATGAGGAAGGTGAGGGATCAGCCCAGAACTACACGGCAGGACCTGGTCAATGACCTGAAGAGAGCTGGGACCACAGTCTCAAAGAAAACCATTAGTAACACACTACGCCGTCATGGATTAAAATCCTGCAGCGCACGCAATGTCCCCCTGCTCAAGCCAGCGCATGTCCAGGTCCGTCTGAAGTTTGCCAATGACCATCTGGATGATCCAGAGGAGGAATGGGAGAAGGTCATGTGGTCTGATGAGACAAAAATTGAGCTTTTTGGTCTAAACTCCACTCGCCGTGTTTGGAGGAAGAAAAAGGATGAGTACAACCCCAAGAACACCATCCCAACCGTGAATCATGGAGGTGGAAACATCATTCTTTGGGGATGCTTTTCTGCAAAGAGGACAGGACGACTGCACCGTATTGAGGGGAGGATGGATGGGGCCATGTATCGCGAGATCTTGGCCATTAACCTCCTTCCCTCAGTAAGAGCATTGAAGATGGGTCGTGGCTGGGTCTTCAAGCATGACAACGACTCGAAACACACAGCCAGGGCAACTATGGAGTGGCTCCGTAAGAAGCATCTCAAGGTCCTGGAGTGGCCTAGCCAGTCTCCAGACCTGAACCCAATAGAAATTCTTTGGAGGGAGCTGAAATTCCGTATTGCCCAGCGACAGCCCCGAAACCTGAAGGATCTGGAGAAGGTCTGTATGGAGGAGTGGGCCAAAATCCCTGCTGCAGTGTGTGCAAACCTGGTCAAGACCTACAGGAAACGTATGATCTCTGTAATTGCAAACAAAGGTTTCTGTACCAAATATAAAGTTCTGCTTTTCTGATGTATCAAATACTTATGTCATGCAATAAAATGCAAATTAATTACTTAAAAACCATACAATGTGATTTTCTGGATTTTTGTTTTAGATTCCGTCTCTCACAGTTGAAGTGTACCTATGATAAAAAATTACAGACCTCTACATGCTTTGTAAGTAGGAAAACCTGCAAAATCGGCAGTGTATCAAATACTTGTTCTCCCCACTGTATATACAGCTCTGTAAAAAGTTAAGAGACCACTGCAAAAATATCAGTTTCTCTGATTTTACTATTTATAGGTATGTGTTTGGGTGAAATTAACATTTTTGTTTTATTCTATAAACTACTGACAACATTTCTCCCAAATTCCAAATAAAAATATTGTCATTTAGAGCATTTATTAGCAGAAAATGACAACTGGTCAAAATAACAAAAAAGATGCAGTGTTGTCAGACCTCGAACAACGCAAAGAAAATAAGTTCATGTTCATTTTTAAACAACACAATACTAATGTTTTAACTTAGGAAGAGTTCAGAAATCAATATTTGGTGGAATAATCCTGATTTTTCAATCACAGCTTTCATGCGTCTTGGCATGCTCTCCACCAGTCTTTCACATTGATGTCATTTTTTTTTTATACAACTCCAGGCGCAAAAATTCAAGCAGCTCGGCTTTGTTTGATGGCTTGTGACCATCCATCTTCCTCTTGATCACATTCCAGAAGTTTTCCATGGGGTTCAGGTCTGGAGATTGGGCTGGCCATGACAGGGTCTTGATCTGGTGGTCCTCCATCCACACCTTGATTGACCTGGCTGTGTGGCATGGCGCATTGTCCTGCTGGAATAACCAATCCTCAGAGTTGGGTAACAATGTCAGAGCAAAAGGAAGCAAGTTTTCTTCCAGGACAACCTTGTACGTGGCTTGATTCATGCGTCCTTCACAAAGACAAATCTGCCCGATTCCAGCCTTGCTGAAGCACCCCCAGATCATCACCGATCCTCCACCAAATTTCACAGTGGGTGCGAGACACTGTGGCTTGTAGGCCTCTCCAGGTCTCCGTCTAACCATTAGACGACCAGGTGTTGGGCAAAGCTGAAAATTGGACTCATCAGAGAAGATGACCTTACTCCAGTCCTCTACGGTCCAATCCTTATGGTCTTTTGCAAACCTCAGCCTGGCTCTTCTTTGCTTCTCATTGATGAAGGGCTTTTTTCTAGCTTTGCACGACTTCAGCCCTGCCCCTAGGAGCCTGTTTCGAACCATCCTCGCTGTGCACTTCACCCCAGCTGCCATTTGCCATTCTTTTTGTAGGTCACTTGATGTCATCCTATGGTTGTTGAGTGACATTCGAATGAGTTGGCGGTCATCCCGGTCAGTAGAAAGTCGTTTTCACCCCTGTGCCGGTCTGTAGCTTTGTTGTCCCCAATGTCTGCTGCTTGACCTTGTTCTTATGAACCGCTGTCTTTTAAATTTTAAGGATGGAAGCAACCTGACGCTCACTGTATCCCTCTGCCAGTAAAGCCATATTGAACCCTTCTTTTCTTCACTTAAATTTTTTTTTATAAATATTACTTTTGAGGTACTATTAGCACTGTTTTTCCCATCCAGCTGGTCCTATTGCAAGAGGATAGTGATGACCACAGCAGTGGATTTTATACTTTTCCTTATTAAATAAGATTTGGTTCAGGTGATCACCTAATCAGTACCTAATTCAGTAGAATGAGGTGTGCCTGTGTTGGAATTCAACAGACACTGGAATGGAAATGGCTGTCATACATGTAGAGATGCTGATTTAAGAAAAAATTGCAGTGGTCTCTTAATTTTTTTCCAGAGCTGTATATACTCCGGACTCCGACATTGCTTGTCCTAATATTTCTATATTTCTTAATTCCATTCTTTTACTTTTAGATTTGTGTGTATTGCTAGATATTACTGCACTGTTGGAGCTAGCAACATAAGCATTTCGCTGTGTATGCAGTGGTGGAAAAAGTACCCAGTTTTCATACTTGAGTAAAAGTAAAGATACCTTAATAGAAAATGACTCAAGTAAAAGTGAAAGTCACCCAGTAAAATACTACTTGAGTAAAAGTCCAAAAGTATTTGGTTTTAAATATACTTAAGTATCAAAAGTAAACTGTAATTGCTGAAATATACTTAAGTATCAAAAGTAAAAGTAAAAGTATAAATCATTTCAAATTCCTTGTATTAAGGAAACCAGATGGCACCATTTTCTTGTTTTTGAAATTTACAGATAGCCAGAGGCACACCCCAACACTCAGACATGATTTCCAAACAAAGCATTTGTGTTTAGTGAGTCCGCCAGATCAGAGGCAGTAGGGATGACCAGGGATGTTCTCTTGATAAGTGCTGGAATTGGACCATTTTCCTGTCCTGCTAAGCATTCAAAATGTAATGAGTACTTTTCGGTGTCAGGGAAAATGTATGGAGTAAAAAGTACATTAATTTCTTTAGGAATGTAGTGAAGTAAAAGTCATCAAATATATAAATAATAAAGTAAAGTACAGATACCCCAAAAAAACTACTTAAGTAGTACTTTAATGCATTTTTACTTAAGTACTTTACACCACTGTGTGGTGTATTCACCAATAAAATGTGATTTTATTTTATTTGAAAAGTAGTATACTATGTAGGGATCTAGGGTTCCCTTTGCAGCCTAAAGCCTTATCCTTTACCCTCAGCCCCTACACTCACTCAGTCTGTTTCTGTCTCAAAATCCTGAAGAGCTTTGATTGTAATCTTCTCCTTCTATAGAGCCAGGACAAGTGGGAACTTGATCTGAACAGGGAGGAGACAGACAGAGTTAAGCTGCAGCCGAGCTGCAAGAGGCCTGGGGCGAGTCGCCAAATACCTAGCCATATGGGACACATTTCCCCGGTATAGGCCTACAGACATTTCTCCTGTATAGGCCTACAGACATTTCCCCTGTATAGGCCTACAGACATTTAAAGCTACGACACGTGAGCCTGGTAGACCTACAGGCTACAGCTGTAATGATTGTCTCTCTCTGTCTGTGTTGAGCAGAATCAAATCGGACACGAAAGTTCTGGATAGCCTGAATATGCGGGTTACATAACTGGAGGATATTAACAGACAAGCTTGGTTGCATCTCTCACTCTCAATTCAATTCAAATGGCTTTATTGGCATGGGAAACATGTTTACATTGCCAAAGGAAGTTAAATAGATAATAAACAAATCAGAAATTAACAGTAAACATCTTTCTCTTGAATATCGGTCAAGCTGCTCCAATGCAAAGAGGAATGACCACTAGCCCATATAGGTTAAATAATAATAATACATTTAATTTGTAAAGGCTTTTCTACCTCCCAAGGAGCCATTTTTTAAAAGAGTAATAATAATAAGAAGAAGAACAATCCAAAACCACTGAACACAGACAAGGTGTTGTCAGATCCGGAGGACATGAGTACAGAATTAGCAGAGGTACTTGGAAAGCTTCTCTGAACAGCAAGGTCTTGAGCAGTGCCTTATTGGACAGAGACTGCAGCCCAGATAGTGTCTGGAAGTGCGTTCCACAGCCATAGAGAAGAACATAAAAACATGACAATAAAAACACAAAGCAGCTATAGGGACATATAGCACAAGAACAAGCGCTGCTTTGTTTTCACAAGTCTCAACATAGACTATTTCTGATAGCGTCCCCTGAGTATTTCACCTAAATGCATTGCTTAGGCTATAGCGCATCATTTGCGTCCCTTTGATATTTTAAGTAGAAATTGTGCAACAATACTTAATTTTAAAAGCCTGTTATATTCAATGAAGTGTCCTTAATATAGACCACATGGAGAATTCAACAACAACACCAAGATCGATACGACTATTGTTGGAGACAATTTTGTAAAGGGGTAGAGCAGATCGAGGCCCGTTTTATGGCAACATATGATTCCTACACAGAAAGGTTAGCCTACAGACTAAGATCCGCTACTGTGGTCTAAAACACATCCGAAACGATCTAGGACTATTATCATTAATGACATTTTTGCTGCAAGACCTGTTTTTGCTGTTCCTTTACTGTTATGACGCTACGGCGTGATTTTCCAGCTTCTGATGTGACGCTGTCATTGCTTCTCCCTCTCTCAACATTCTATCCCAGACTTCTACTAGAAAGACACGAAAGCGACTATACTTACGTTTAAGCAGGTTGTCAACTATGTTATTATCGTACCAATAGTATCCACATTGTCCTTTGTTGTCAATAATGACGCGATAACACGCCTAATCCTTGACACTTGGAATATTGGGTTTTTCTCTACTCGCGATCAGCAACGTGACAGCGCTCCACAGCGCTGCAGCGGCGCAGAACAGGGCTGGACCTACAGTACGTTCTTACGTCAACCCCGATTCAGCTATCTCCCACAGGGATTCGGTCAGGTCCAATACCGTGAGGATCAAGTAAAATACCTCAACCGTTCTGGAGGTTGACTACCCGCTTTTGGGCGACCCGCAGGCAGCTGGGGGTCAACCTTGGGCGGTTTCTTCTATGACATTAACCAGGTTTCCATCCAAAGTTTTTATGCGAGTAAAGTTCATGTCGGAAAATAAATGTCACGACAGGCCTGATGGAAACAGAACTTTTTTCGGAAAACTTTCCAAACGTCGACAAAACAAAATAGGCTTGACAAGGTGTGCCATGTTCGTGTCTGTAAAATGAATTATGCGTGAAATGTAGGTGGAAAGGCTATTATGCACAAATATTGATATAATTACCATTAGCCTTTATTGAAGTAAACTTGGAATCACTGCAATAACATATTTTGTGGTCCTCCCACTATGACTTGTCGGGAAAGCATGTAGTTTATTAAGATACAGATGAAATAAGTTATGATGAACTTCACAGGGTGGTGAAAGTGCACGGTGATGAGCTTGATGCTCCTTTCCAATAAATATCGAGGGTCTTATTCTGGTGACACGATAATCGATACATGGCTGCAGTTTAAGAACCATTTTTTTTCTCTCTTTTGTACATATAATCTCATCATGAAGGCTATAAATAAATGCGCTCTAGCCAAAAGCGCGCAGATAGCGCTGTACACTCTAAAAAGTAGGGGTTCAACAAGGGCTCTTCTAAGATCTTCAAAGTTCTTCGAAGAACCTTAGGGTTCTTGGCACTGAAAATTGCACCCAAAAGGTTATTCCAAGAACCCCATAGGAGGTGGGGTTCATCGAGGAACCTCCTTAGTTGGTGGGATTTCTGGCAGGAACCTAACTGCTCAACTGAAACATTTGGATTTGAAAGGACAGCAGGTGCAGGCACTTCACTGAAAAATGTAAAGATCTCATCAATTTAAGGTAAGGTTGGTCCCTTGTATGGTCTAAATTGATATTGTTTTCTGATTCTTCTTTTCATATTTGTGCAAATCTTTCTAAAACAGAAAATGGGCACAATTCAATGGATATCAATCAACAAAGAGGTAAGAATATGTACTGTAGGCTATAAGAATATGTTGAAGGCTAGCTGTATTGGGTGCAGATGACTGAACTGCTCACTTTTGTGTCTGTAGGTATACAGAAGAGGAGGCATACAAAGGTATGTCAATTGGGACTTGGTATGTTATGCAGATCAGATTTACCATCCTCCTCCCTTACCTCTTCAATGAATATCCCATAGGCCTCTACATTATGGACAAGGTATGTTTATGAAAACCATTATTAAAACCGTTTTTTCATTCACATTTACCACAAAAACCAAGGTATGAGTACTGTCATGTGCATGTTTTGTTAATCATCTGTATAACTACTATTTTTGGGATTCACAGACTTCACCCTCCCTACACCTCTGATGAATATAACAGGAAACCTGTTCGATCACCATGCACTGCAAAATCATTCTGACTATGGATATGGAGAACATCAACATATTAACATCAACATGCCAGAGGATATATCCATTGGACTTGGGGCTCTGCTGGGAGTTTACCTCATATTTGGATTTTTTATATTCTGCTTTGCCACTCAAATCATAATAAACACTGACAACTAAAATATTGTGTTATTGTTGTTAGCGGTAGGTGCACTTGATTCAAAAGCCCTGTTGATGGTAGGTGCACTTGAATCAGAAGCCCTGTTGATGGTAGGTGCACTTGATTCAGAAGCACTGTTGGTGATAGGTGCACTTGATTCAGAAGCACTGTTGGTGGTAGGTGCACTTGATTCAGAAGCCCTGTTGATGGTAGGTGCACTTGATTCAGAAGCCCTGTTGGCGGTAGGTGCACTTGATTCAGAAGCACTGTTGGTGGTAGGTGCACTTGATTCAGAAGCCCTGTTGGCGGTAGGTGCACTTGATTCAGAAGCCCTGTTGATGGTAGGTGCACTTGATTCAGAAGCCCTGTTGATGGTAGGTGCACTTGATTCAGAAGCCCTGCGCACCAGGTAGGCAAAGTATTCCCATTTTGAACCATTTCATTTTTCAAACTCCGTTTACCCGGCGGACCGGGAGATCTGTTGATAAATCGAGTGCGCCTACTGTGCTGGACAATCCGATAGCTCAAATCACAGCTTCCACGACCCCCGCCACAACAAAGTTTGATACTAGCCTACAAAGATTGATACTAGCCTACGTGCGAGTTCATAACTTTTAAAACCATGACCAGAGAGAGACTGTCAAATAATACAGCAAAGATCTGCTGTTTTTATGAGTGAGTTCATGTCCAAGTGTTTATTCAGCTCTGTCACTGTTTTTTTTCAACACTATTACAAAACATAAAACGTGCTTCTCTCTACTTCCCGTTGCACTGCAGCAGCAATGAATGAGTAGTGTATCGATACCCTGCGTTTTTATTATTATTAGCAGCTCGTCGTGTCTATTTTAATATCAAGGAATATTTCACTTTCTCTTTCTAGGAACAACATGAATTTGTGCATGAGGCAGATGCAGAGCGATTCGAGTTTCGCCACCAGGTGGAAGATTGTGTCCCCTCTCTCTGCTCAGTCTCACCAGAGGAAAGGAAGGAGAGAGCAGGGGCCGAGAGAGGCGGACGTGGACCCTCTGCTGCTCTCTCCTTCCCTCGGCAGAGATTGCCGTGTTCAAAACAACAAGGAGCTCGGAAATCTCCGACTTCAGTGCATTCGAGACAACTGGGAACTCTGGGGAAAAATGAGATCCGACTGAGAAAAATATTTTGAACGGTCATTCAACTCTGAATTCCAAGTCGGAAACGTGGGTATCTTTCTAGAGCTCCGATTTTCCGACCAGAAGATCACCGACATCATGATTTGACTCCGAGTTCCCAGTTGTCTTGAAAATACCATGCCCATCAAATATAGGTAACATCAGTCCAGTAAAAAAAAAAGCTAGAGTTTTGAAATATAATAAGGTCTGAGAATGACAATATAGCCAATATACTATGATAATATATTAGGCCTAATGCACAAACCTCATTTTTATTAGGTTAATGTTACATTTTTTAAGTCATGTAAAAATAAAAAATTAATCTGAGAGGTACAGCTTGCTTTTTGACTGCGAAAGTAATGTTGACTCAGAAAAGGTTGGTTGGCCTAACCAAACTTTTTTGTGAGAAAACCATCAGTCAGTTGAAAATGCGATGGAAACCCATTTAACTTGTATTTTGTATTCTGTACATGGGAATTTAACCGCAAAATATATTGTTATGTGCACTACGTCATCACGCTCAGACTTTTATCTGGAACAAGTCAATTTTGATGGAAACACATCTCTGGTGGGAAAATGCGCATATTGTTTTAATGCAGATTCTAGAATATTCGCATGAAAATCTGTCGCCAATTGGATGGAAACCTAGATACTGACATTATAATCCTCACACAGTATTTATCTTTCTCTCTCTTGCTCTGTCTTTGTCTCTGTCTCTCTCTCTCTCTCTCTCTCTTTCGCTCTCTAATTGACAATGTCACAAATGTAAAGAAAAATCATAAATCATATACTAGATTTTTATAACCTAACTAAGCTACATGCCTAACTATTGATTTATGTTTAGTATAAGTTAGCTTTATATTGAAGATTCGGACGATGCACGTCAATACCTCTTCAACAGAACATGCCAGAATGATATAAGTGACATATTCTAAATCAGCTCACGATAACGAACAAGCTCTGTTCCGTTTTCAAAAAGTGACTTTATAGTCATTTCAATGGCAGATTCTCTGTGTACTTTAAGTTTAGGGACCTTCTTAAAAGTGCAACTGTTAACTGAAAAACTGAAATAGCTTTGCAACCACACGACATAGAACTCTCAAACCAACTGTAATATGTTCAGGGACAATCAACGGCAATTAGTTTATTTTTATTATTACTTTGACTATTTTCTATCCATTTAAATTGTATACATAAAAATACTTCCTTCAAACGTCAATAACTTCCACCCAATAATAAGCCCCCCCCCGGGGCTTGGCCCACACTCCTGGGGAGGCCACAGACCTCCCTGGCCCTCTGGAGCTATCTCATTCAATGCAATGAAGTGTGGATAAAAGGCTGGAGTAACTACGAGTCTCTTAAAGGGATAATCCACCCAAACCACTAATTCCTATGATTAACAGTGTTTAACAGTGTTAAATAACACTAGTATGTGAAAAACAATATTTTTGTGAACAAGTGTTTCATTTTGTCGCTATACCAAGGTTTGTAGCAACATTTGAAAATTGTGGTGGAAATCTGTTGCAGCTCAAGTCGTCCACAATGCAAGGCTACACTGTTTAGATTGAGCATACCTAAGCAAAATATATACTTTGTCATGACAATATGAACATATGAACATATGGATGTGTTCTAGACAAGTATGCCCATACCATATATTGGCTGATTTGACAATCTGGAGTCCAGGTTGTTTTAAATGCATTATGAAATGTGATAGTGTGTTATCCCCCTATCTCCAGTGACCAGAACCATGTAGCTATGATGTGTTTCTACACAATGTCCTGACCACTTAGAAGTTAAAGCTTGCGGGAAAATTGTAATTTTTTGTAAACATACATTTACATTTTAGTCAGTTAGCAGACACTCTTATCCAGAACGACTTACAGGAAACTGTCATGGTCAAAACATATTGATACAACAGTAGCTAAGATGGGGAGAAATATGTCCATAATTAAACGCTGTTCTGCCTTTTTAACAACAGTATCAACAAGGCAGGTCCTACAGGTGCTAGTTTTGTCTTACCTAGACTACTGTTCAGTAGTGTGGTCAGGTGCCACAAGGAGGGACTTGGGAAAACTACTGTTGGCTCAGAACAGGGCAGCATGGCTGGACCTTAAAAGTACACTGAGAGCTAACATTAATGACATGCATGTCAGTCTCTCCTGGCTCAGAGTGGAAGAGAGATTGACTTCATCACTGCTTGTTTTTTAAAGAGGTGTAGACAAGCTAAATGTACCGAGCTGTCTGTTTGGAATTCTGGCACACATGCCCCACGAGACATGCCACCGGAGGTCTCTTCACAGTCCGCAAGTCCAGAACAGACTACGGGAAACGCACAGTACTACATAGAGCCATGACTACATGGAACTCTATTCCACATCATGTAACTCAGTCAAGCAGTAAAATAAGATTTAAAAAACAGATTAAACTACACTTTATGGAACAGCGCGGACTGTGAAGAGACACACCCACAACGTCTTCATCGACATGGCCAAGGCTTTCGACTCTGTCAACCACCGCATTCTTATTGGCAGACTAAATAGCCTTGGTTTCTCAAATGACTGCCTCGCCTGGTTCACCAACTACTTCTCAGATAGAGTTCAATGTGTCAAATCGGGGGCCTGTTGTCTGGACCTATGGCAGTCTCTATGGGGGTGCCACAGGGTTCAATTCTCGGGGAGACTCTTTTCTCTGTGTATATCAATGATGTCGCTCTTGCTGCTGGTGACTCTCAGATCCACCTCTACGCAGACGACACCATTTTGTATACATCTGGCCCTTCATTGGACACTGTGTTAACAAACCTCCAAACGAGCTTCAATGCCATACAACACTCCTTCCGTAGCCTCCAACTGCTCTTAAACACTAGTAAAACTAAATGCATGCTCTTCAATCGAACGCTGCTTGCACCCGCCCACCCGACTAGAATCACTACTCTCGGCGGGTCTGACCTAGAGTTGTGGACAACTACAAATACCTAGGTGTCTGGTTAGACTGTAAACTCTCCTTCCAGACTCACATTAAGCATCTCCAATCCAAAGTTAGATCTAGAATCGGCTTCCCTATTTCGCAACAAAGCCTTCACCATGCTGCCAAACATGCCCTCGTAAAACTGACTATCCTATCGATCTGACTTCGGCGATGTCAGTTGTACAAAATAGCCTCCAACACTCTACTCAGCAAATCGGATGTAGTCTATCACAGTGCCATCCGTTTTGTCACCAAAGTCCCCATATACTACCCACCACTGTGACCTGTACGCTCTTGTTGGCTGGCCCTCGCTACATATTCGATGCCAAACCCACTGGCTCCAGGTCATCTATAAATCACTGCTAGGCAAATCCCCTCCTTATCTTAGCTCATTGGTCACCATAGCAACACCCACCCGTAGTATGCGCTCCAGCAGGTATATCTCACTGGTCATCCCCAAAGCCAACACCTCCTTTGGCGCCATTCCTTCAGGTTCTCTGCTGCCAATGACTGGAACGAACTGCAAAAATCTCTGAAGCTGGAGACTCTTATCTCCCTCACTAACTTTAGGCATCAGTTGTCAGAGCAGCTTACCGATCACTGCACCTGTACACAGCCATTCTGAAATTAGCCCACCCAACTACCTCATCCCCATATTGTTATTTATTTTGCTCATTTGCACCCCAGTATCTCTATTTGCACATCATCTCTTGCACATCATTCCAGTGTTAATACTAAATTGTAATTATTTTGCACTATGGCCTATTTATTGCCTTATCTCCATAACTTGCTACATTTGCACACACTGTATATATCTTTTCTGTTGTATTTTTGACTTTATGTTTTGTTTACCCATATGTAACTCTGTGATGTTGTTTTTATCACACTGCTTTGCTTTATCTTGGCCAGGTCACAGTTGTAAATGAGAACTTGTTCTCAACTGGCTTACCTAGTTAAATAAAGGTTTAATAAATACAATAAAAATATATCAGGAGTTATCCTGAGCCTATTTGCAATGAGAATCAATGTCTTTACACAGCAGAAGTATTTTCTTTTCGAATATGCCACTTTGAGAGAAATTGTCATAGTTTTCTGGCCAGAAATATGTCAGGTTTTATGTGTTGTTGGAGGTGCGTCTTGGTCATTATAGCTCAGAAAATGCTGCCCTTGTAGGCGCTTTAATCCTACTTAATGAGTTTAGACCAAAAACACCACTTAATTTATTATGAGATTTTAGGATGATTAGCAGAGTGGTCGCTGCAACCTGGACTCAGGGTAGACATAACATAGTAAATGTAAATCTGAGACCAACCAATTAGTATAATATGTTACATTTCATATGGTATGGATTAATTTGTGGATGGCCATCATCTATTTAGTATGATATGTTATCAATAAAAATTTGTACAAAATATTACGAATTTGCTAAACGTATGATATGTTACTAATTCCAATTTGTTGTGGCTAACGTTAGCTAGGTGGATGGTGGCTAACGCTAACATTAGCTAGGCTAGGGGTTAAGGTTAGGGTTAAGAGTTAGGTTAAAGGGTTAGCTAACATGCTAATTAGTAGCAAAGTAGCTAAAAGTAGTAAGTAGTTGCTAATTAGCTAAGTTGTCCTTGATGAGATTTGAACATGCAACCTTTGGCTTCCTAGATGTTCGTTATACGCCTGACCAACAACCCTACTTTTATTTTTGTTGCTTTAATAATAATATGCCATTTAGCAGATGCTTTTATCCAAAGCGACTTACAGTCATGCGTGCATACATTTTTGTGTATGGGTGGTCCCGGGGATCGAACCCACTACCTTGGCGTTACAAGCGCCGTGCTCTACCAGCTGAGCTACAGAGGACCACTTTAAGCACTTTAAGCAGTGGCGACCCATCATTCAGGGCAGGAGGAGCGGAGCCCCACCTGTTTTGAGCCCCACCTGTTAAAAAAACCCAGTTTGCCTGTTTTGCATGTAATTCTGGCATTAATTCTTTTCACATTTCAGTTTAGCAAACAATGTAAAAAAATATATAATTGAGTTAATAAAGCAGCATATAAACATGGTATCTTTCTTGAGTAAGGCAGCTCTAAAATGCAGGTATTTCAGCATGGCTCAGAGCTTTCTGTGGTGGTGGGGCAGCCAGCGGAAAATATGGAGCGTAGGGGTTGGAAATGTTCTCTAGTTGCGCCGTGATTGGCTCAGTGTTCTGATACTCATGGGGACACTACGTCACCGCAAAATCTATGGGGGAGAGCTCGGAAATTCAAGCCCCTTGGGTGCTGCTATAAAGTTACATTAGAAGTGCCCATACAAGAAGGCTCAAGGTCATTACAGATAAAATGACGTCAAATAATGTTATATCTACCGTAGCTTTGATTGGACTGATCATGTCAACATCATGCTGTGTTCATTTGAAGAGGAAGGTGGCACGTTGGCGGTCCTTGTGGGCAAATTTTGTCATCAAACTTTGTCATCTAAGTCTGGCATTCTCTGGATTTAGGGTGCTTTCAAGACAACTGGGAACTCTGAAAAACAAGGTTGAATCAGCCCGTCAGTGATCTTCAGGTCGGAGCTCTAGAAAGAGGCCTGAGTTCACGACTTGGAATTCTGAGTTGGATGACCGTTTCAGCGTATTTTCCCGTCGGAGCTGACAAATTTGCCCACAAGGAAATTCCAAGTTAACACAGGTGAGAGTGTTGACGAGGACAACGAGTGTCATGCTGATTGAGTTATAATAACAGACTGGAAGCTTTAAAAGGATGGTGGTGCTTGAAATCATTGTTCTTCCTCTGTTCAACCATGGTTACCTGCAAGGAAACACGTGCCGTCATCATAGCTTTGCACAAAAAGGGCTTCACAGGCAAGGATATTGCTGCTAGTAAGATTGCACCTAAATCAACCATTTATCGGATCATCAAGAAATTAAAGGAGATAGGGTCAATTGTTGTGAAGAAGGCTTCAGGGCGCCCAAGAAAGTCCAACAAGCTCCAGGACCGTCTCCTAAAGTTGATTCAGCTGTGGGATCAGGGCACCACCAGTGCAGAGCTTGCTCAGGAATGGCAGCAGGCAGGTGTGAGTGCATCTGTACGCACAGTGAGGCAAAGACTTTTGGAGGATGGCCTGGTGTCAAGAAGGGCAGCGAGGAAGCCACTTCTCTCCAGGAAAAACATCAGGAACAGACTGATAATCTGCAAAAAGGTACAGGGATTGGACTACTGAGGACTGGGGTAAAGTCATTTTCTCTAATGAATCCCCTTTCCGATTGTTTGGGTAATCCGGAAAAAAGCTTGTCCGGAGAAGACAAGGTGGTTCTCTGCCCCCCCTGCTGGTTCTCTGACCCCCCTGCTGGTTCTCTGACCCCCTGCTGGTTCTCTGACCCCCTGATGGTTCTCTGCCCCCTGCTGGTTCTCTGGCCCCCACTGCTGGCTCTCTGCCCCCTGCTGGTTCTCTGCCCCCCTGCTGGTTCTCTGGCCCCCTGCTGGTTCTCTGGCCCCCCCTGCTGGTTCTCTTGCCCCCCTGCTGGTTCTCTGCCCCCCTGCTGGTTCTCTGGCCCCCTGCTGGTTCTCTGCCCCCCATGCTGGTTCTCTGCCCCCCTGCTGGTTCTCTGCCCCCCTGCTGGTTCTCTGGCCCCCCCTGCTGGTTCTCTGCCCCCCCTGCTGGTTCTCTGCCCCCCTTGCTGGTTCTCTGCCCCCCCTGCTGGTTCTCTGCCCATGCCTGTTGCCTCCTTGGCCTCTCCTGCTGGCCTTCTCCAGAGCCAGCTAACTTGTAGTAATCATGATCGAATTACGGACCAGGCACGAAGGGCACGTGCCCAGGGGCCTTGACCTGCAGTGAGCCCCCATTGATTTTGTTAGTCACTCTCATTCAGATATCATCTTAACATGGCATTAGTCATGGCAAAATGTGTAGAATTGCAGGAAATTAGCTTCAAAACTGAAAACATTTATCTCCATCCCATGGCAAAATGTGCAGAACTACCAGTAATTAGCTTTAAAACTGCAACATTTTCTTTCAACCCCATGGCAAAATGTGTAGAATTTAAGGAAATTAGCTTTCAAACTGCAGTTTTCACTCAACCCCATGGCAAAATGTTTAGAACTGCAGGAAATTATCTTTAAAACTGCAAATTCTTCTCTCCACCCCATGGCAAAATGTGTAAAATTGCATGAAATGTTTTCTATAATTGTAAAATCTTCTCTCCACCCCATGGTAGAATTGCAACAAACTTGTTTAAAAACTGCAATATTTTGTCTTCCCATTGCAAAGTGTATATTTGGAGGAAATGTACTCAAAAACCTAAACAAAATGTTGCTTAGGGCCCCCAAAAGGCTATGGTGCACTACTTTTTACCAGGGTCATTGAGATCCAGTTGGGTTTTCAATTCTACATTCCCTGTGTACATTACATTTAAGTTGATACCAGATCAGCTTGTCCATTTTGGGTCAGTAGTTTATATTGAAACAATGATGCAACATGATGACCGGTGTGGAACTTATGTGTGTGTAGAAGAGACTAAAGATGATGATGATGATGTCATAAGCAGAGGGAAAACAGGTCTTACCAACGTTGATGATCTTATGGCCCTCCTCCTTCTCTCTCTGATATGTTCTCTCTATCTTTCTGAGGTTCCTCTTCTCCCACCTCTTATTCACCCAGCCCACAGCTCTCCTTCGGATACTTTTATCGGCTGGGACAAGATCCTCCTTGTCATCTTCATTCTTCTTCTCCTCTTCAGGGTTCTCCTCCCCCTCTTCAGGGTTCTCCTCCTCCTCTTCAGGGTTCTCCTCCTCCTCTTCAGGGTTCTCTAACTCACCCCTCTTGTACTTCTCAAGGATCTTCCTTATTTCCTCTTCCTCCCTTTTGTTAGCCTCTATCATCTTCTCCCTCTCTCTGATTAAAGCTAAATGGCCTTCAATGGCTCTCTTTCTCTCCTCCTCTCTCTCCTCCTTCTCTCTCTGATATGTTCTCTCTATCTTTCTGAGGTTCCTCTTCTCCCACTTCTTATTCAACCAGCCCACAGCTCTCCTTCGGATACTTTTATTGGCTGGGACAAGATCCTCCTTGTCATCTTCATTCTCCTCCTCCTCTTCAGGGTTCTTCTCCTCCTCTCTCTCCTCCTCTCTCTCCTCCTCTCTCTCCTCCTCTCTCTCCTCCTCTCTCTCCTCCTCTCTCTGCCTCTCCTCCTCTCTTAGTCTGAACCTTTCTTTCTGTCTAGCAATTTCAATCTCTCGTTTTTTATCCTGCTCCTCTTGTCGTCTTGCCCTCTCCTGTTTTCTTTCCATCTCCAGCAGTCTTTCCTCCTTCTCCCTCCTGATTTGTTGTCCTCTTTCCATCTGTTCTCGTTCCCCCTTCAACACTTCTAACCTCCTCTGTTTACGCCTGTTGAAGACTTCCCGTGCTTTTTTCTTTAACATTAACTACTACATGCTTCTTCATGCTTACTTCCTTTCTTCTCTCTTCTTCTCTTTCTCTTTCCTCCTCCTCTGCTTCCTTAATCACTTTCTGCTTTTCTTCCCTCTCTCTCTCCAGTTCATTCTGTCCCTCAATCTTTTCTTCCTCCATCTCTTTGTGTTGCTGATCTTTTAATTCCATCTCTCTCTGATTCTGAGTCTCTTTCTCCATTTGTTTCTGTCTCTCCTCTTGTTGTCGTCGTCTGTCTATCTCTTCTCTCTCTCTCTGTCTCTTGTTCTCCCTCTCCCTTTCTTCCTCTTCCATCTCTATTTGCTGTTTACATCTTTCTTCTTCATGCTTTCTTTCAATCTCTCTCTGTCTCTCTTCTTCTTCTTCTATTTTTTTCTGTCTCTTCTCCATACTCTTCCTTTCTATCTCCTTGCATCTTTTGTTCTCCCTCTCCCTTTCTTCCTCTTCCATCTCTATTTGCTGTTTAAATCTTTCTTCTTCATGCTTCCTTTCAATCTCTCTCTGTGTCTCTTCTTCTTCTATTTTTTTCTGTCTCTTCTCCATTCTCTTTCTTTCAATCTCTCTCTGTCTCTCTTCTTCTTCTATTTTTTTTCTGTCTCTTCTCCATACTCTTCCTTTCTATCTCCTTGCATCTTTTGTTCTCCCTCTCCCTTTCTTCCTCTTCCATCTCTATTTGCTGTTTAAATCTTTCTTCTTCATGCTTTCTTTCAATCTCTCTCTGTGTCTCTTCTTCTTCTATTTGTTTCTGTCTGTTCTCCATTCTCTTTCTTTCAATCTCTCTCTGTCTCTCTTCTTCTTCTTCTATTTTTTTCTGTCTCTTCTCCATACTCTTCCTTTCTATCTCCTTGCATCTTTTGTTCTCCCTCTCCCTTTCTTCCTCTTCCATCTCTATTTGCTGTTTAAATCTTTCTTCTTCATGCTTTCTTTCAATCTCTCTCTGTCTCTCTTCTTCTTCTATTTTTTCTGTCTCTTCTCCATTCTCTTTCTTTCAATCTCTCTCTGTCTCTCTTCTTCTTCTATTTTTTTCTGTCTCTTCTCCATACACTTCCTTTCTATCTCCTTGCATCTTTTGTTCTCCCTCTCCCTTTCTTCCTCTTCCATCTCTATTTGCTGTTTAAATCTTTCTTCTTCATGCTTTCTTTCAATCTCTCTCTGTGTCTCTTCTTCTTCTATTTTTTTCTGTCTGTTCTCCATTCTCTTTCTTTCAATCTCTCTCTGTCTCTCTTCTTCTTCTTCTATTTTTTTCTGTCTCTTCTCCATACTCTTCCTTTCTATCTCCTTGCATCTTTTGTTCTCCCTCTCCCTTTCTTCCTCTTCCATCTCTATTTGCTGTTTAAATCTTTCTTCTTCATGCTTTCTTTCAATCTCTCTCTGTCTCTCTTCTTCTTCTATTTTTTTCTGTCTCTTCTCCATTCTCTTTCTTTCAATCTCTCTCTGTCTCTCTTCTTCTTCTATTTTTTTCTGTCTCTTCTCCATACTCTTCCTTTCTATCTCCTTGCATCTTTTGTTCTCCCTCTCCCTTTCTTCCTCTTCCATCTCTATTTGCTGTTTAAATCTTTCTTCTTCATGCTTTCTTTCAATCTCTCTCTGTGTCTCTTCTTCTTCTATTTTTTTCTGTCTGTTCTCCATTCTCTTTCTTTGAATCTCTCTCTGTCTCTCTTCTTCTTCTTCTATTTTTTTCTGTCTCTTCTCCATACTCTTCCTTTCTATCTCCTTGCATCTTTTGTTCTCCCTCTCCCTTTCTTCCTCTTCCATCTCTATTTGCTGTTTAAATCTTTCTTCTTCATGCTTTCTTTCAATCTCTCTCTGTCTCTCTTCTTCTTTATTTTTGTCTCTTCTCATTCTCTTTCTTTCAATCTCTCTCTGTCTCTCTTCTTCTTCTATTTTTTTCTGTCTCTTCTCCATACTCTTCCTTTCTATCTCCTTGCATCTTTTGTTCTCCCTCTCCCTTTCTTCCTCTTCCATCTCTATTTGCTGTTTAAATCTTTCTTCTTCATGCTTTCTTTCAATCTCTCTCTGTGTCTCTTCTTCTTCTATTTTTTTCTGTCTGTTCTCCATTCTCTTTCTTTCAATCTCTCTCTGTCTCTCTTCTTCTTCTATTTTTTTCTGTCTCTTCTCCATACTCTTCCTTTCTATCTCCTTGCATCTTTTGTTCTCCCTCTCCCTTTCTTCCTCTTCCATCTCTATTTGCTGTTTAAATCTTTCTTCTTCATGCTTTCTTTCAATCTCTCTCTGTCTCTCTTCTTCTTCTTCTATTTTTTTCTGTCTCTTCTTCATTCTCTTTCTTTCAATCTCTCTTTGTCTCTCTTCTTCTTCTATTTTTTTCTGTCTCTTCTCCATACTCTTCCTTTCTATCTCCTTGCATCTTTTGTTCTCCCTCTCCCTTTCTTCCTCTTCCATCTCTATTTGCTGTTTAAATCTTTCTTCTTCATGCTTTCTTTCAATCTCTCTCTGTGTCTCTTCTTCTTCTATTTTTTTCTGTCTGTTCTCCATTCTCTTTCTTTCAATCTCTCTCTGTCTCTCTTCTTCTTCTATTTTTTTCTGTCTCTTCTCCATACTCTTCCTTTCTATCTCCTTGCATCTTTTGTTCTCCCTCTCTCTTTCTTCCTCTTCCATCTCTATTTGCTGTTTACATCTTTCTTCTTCATGCTTTCTTTCAATCTCTCTCTGTCTCTCTTCTTCTTCTATTTTTTTCTGTCTCTTCTCCATTCTCTTTCTTTCAATCTCTCTCTGTCTCTCTTCTTCTTCTTCTATTTTTTTCTGTCTCTTCTCCATACTCTTCCTTTCTATCTCCTTGCATCTCTTGTTCTCCCTCTCTCTTTCTTCCTCTTCCATCTCTATTTGCTTCTGTTTGTGTCTCTCCTCTTCTTCTCCTCCCTCCATCTCCTTCTTCTTCTCCTCTTCTTGTTGTCCCTGTTTTGGTATTTTCTCTTTTCTCGTTCTTTCTACCTCTTTCTGTGTGTCGTTCTCACCCTCTGTCTTCTCCTCCATGGCCATTTGGTTCTGTTTCCATGTATACTCGTCTGTTTCCATATTTTCTAATTCTGTCATCTGTTCCTTGATATCCTTGAAGATTTCCTCCAGTTCAGACGTCTTGTTGTCATTGATGAGGGCTGTCTCTCTCTCTATCTCTCTCTCCATCTCTATCTCTCCCTCCATCTCCATCTCTTCTCTCTCTCCATCTCTCTCTCTGTCTCTATCAAATTTTCTCTCTGGTCCAGTCTCATCTTTCAATGTAATCTCTTCTTTCATTCTCGCAACCTCTCTGTCTAACACTAGTACATTTTTGTTAACCTGTTTCACTCTTTCATTCTGTCTTCTAAACGCTTCTTTCGCTCTTTGAAATTTTATTTTGTATTGAATCTCTTTTGTTGTCATGTCTTCTTTCAATCTCTCAATCTCTCTCTCTAACTCTTTTACCTTTTTGTTAACCTGTTTGACTTCCTCATTCTCTGCAATACGCATGTCTCTTTTTCTTTCAAATGCTATTTCCTGTTCAATCTCTTTCAATCTCTCAATCTCTCGTTCTAACGCTTTTATTGTTTCCTCTGCCTGTTTCACTTTCTCCTTCATTTCTTGTCTCTCCAATTCTGCTTTTCTCTCCCTTTCCCTCTGTCTTTCACTCTGTCTTTCCGTCTCAATAGGTTTGTTGTTCCAGGCCAGTCTTGGTCGCTGATCCTCCATGACTTTCTGCCATAGCCTCAATATCGCTATCTCTTGCTTCATTTTTAAAAGGTTCAATTAGTGCTCATTTATGACCAAGACATACTTTCAAAGGACTTGCAGTGAATGATACATATAAATACAACCTAGAGCTAGGTAATTGAATCAAACACTGGACAACATCGATAGCAGGGTCATTTTGACCAATTAATCTGGTCAATTCATTGTCAATGAATGTATTGACATGGTTTGAAAAAAATCATGAGACATTTTATGGAATCAATTATGTCCAAAATCTGTACAAATACAAACACACAACTAGTTTTCCCATTCAGTTAGGGGGTTTGAGAAATACCCGTTACAATTTGTGTGATGTTACAACAATGTTGCCTTTGATGTTTATGCTTGTAGAAATTACTCCTACAAATGATGTTTCACTGATGTAATTATTTACAACCTGCACACATACAGTTATCATCACAACAACAACAACAACAGTAATGATATTAATAAGGAAGTGGATATTTGACAGGCAGAAGAAAGGCATAGGGGTTGAGATAAATGAAGGTTAGGGTGGTAGGTTCAGGACCTAGGGTTGGGTTAAGGTTAAGGTTAGGGTAATGGTTAGGTTCAGGACCTAGGGTTGGGTTAAAGTTAGGGTAATGGTTAGGTTCAGGACCTAGGGTTGGGTTAAGGTTAAGGTTAGGGTTAGGGTAATGGTTAGGTTCAGGACCTAGGGTTGGGTTAAGGTTAAGGTTAGGGTAATGGTTAGGTTCAGGACCTAGGGTTGGGCTAAGGTTAAGGTTAGGGTAATGGTTAGGTTCAGGACCTAAGGTTGGTTTAAGGTTAGGGTAATGGTTAGGTTCAGGACCTAGGGTTGGGTTAAGGTTAGGTATAGTTTCAGTGAGGTTAAGGTAAGGTAAGGGTTAAGGTGAGAGAAAGGCATAAAAGTTAACATTGGGTTAGCATACCGCTATCCACCGCCATTCATTTTCAGCCGGGTAAATATACACTGCCTTTTAATAATAACAATGTAATATCTTACCTGGGCCAGTTGTAGTTGCGTTATCAGCAGATCCACCAGTTGTTTGAGTCTGTTGATCTCCATTTGTCTCTGGCTCTCTGCCTCCCTCTGTCTCTCTGCCTCCCCCTGTCTCTCTGCCTCCCTCTGTCTCTCTGCCTCCCTCTGTCTCTCTGCCTCCTCTGCTCTGTCTCTCTGCCTCCCTCTGTCTCTGTCTCTCTGCCTCCTCTGTCTCTCTGCCTCCCTCTGTCTCTCTGCCTCCTCTGTCTCTCTGCCTCCCTCTGTCTCTCTGCCTCCCTCTGTCTCTGTCTCTCTGCCTCCCTCTGTCTCTGTCTCTCTGCCTCCCTCTGTCTCTCTGCCTCCCTCTGTCTCTCTGCCTCCCTCTGTCTCTGTCTCTGCCTCCCTCTGTCTCTCTGCCTCCCTCTGTCTCTCTGCCTCCCTCTGTCTCTCTGCCTCCCTCTGTCTCTCTGCCTCCCTCTGTCTCTCTGCCTCTGTCTCTCTGCCTCCCTCTGTCTCTCTGCCTCCCTCTGTCTCTCTGCCTCCCTCTGTCTCTCTGCCTCCCTCTGTCTCTGTCTCTCTGCCTCCCTCTGTCTCTCTGCCTCCCTCTGTCTCTCTGCCTCCCTCTGTCTCTGTCTCTCTGCCTCCCTCTGTCTCTCTGCCTCCCTCTGTCTCTCTGCTTCCCTCGGTCTCTGTATCTCTGCCTCCCTCTGTCTCTGTCTCTCTGCCTCCCTCTGTATCTCTGCCTCCCTCAGTCTCTCTGCCTCCCTCAGTCTCAGGATCTCAGCCTTCCACTCTTTCATTACACCCCTTTCTACTCTTCTTCTGCTCCTTTCATCCTTTAAAAGGGCTCTGAGATTGTCTGTCTCACACTGTAATTTTTCAATCATCTCGTCCTTCTCCATTCCACCAGATGGCCTCTTAAAAGACTGAGATTGCCATTCAATCAGTAATAATATGAACCTTTTTCAATCCAATGTAAAGAGTATTGTTGCATCAATCTGTTTGACATTGAACTGTGATATCCCATTGGGCACAGATGTCGGTTTAACATCTAGTTTTGATTTAAATAAGTGAAGTAGGCTAGCGGATGGTTAATGTATTGTAAACTTTGCTAAATATTTGACTCACCTCAAATAACTCTTGTCAAATCGCAGTTTTAGTGTGGAACTGAGTAATATCTTTGACAGGAAGAAACTTTACCTGGCCTGGAGCTGTATTGTTGCGTCATTTGAAACACTTGAGCGTCATAATGGTTATCCGCGCCTGCTTGATTGACAGCTAGGGGTTCTCCTGCGCATGTGTCCAAAAGTCGATATTGTTTAGCTACTCATAATTGATAAAGACATTATGAACTATTTTCACTTTACTTTTATGTCGTCTATTTTTGCCTAAGGTTATCTGGTAGCCTATGTTCTGTGATTTCTCTTTGTATGGACCTAACGTTCAATGAAATACAAAACAGCAACCACAACGTACAAACATTTCCCACACAAATACATATGTGGGTGTGTAGTGAGTACACAAAATAATAACATAACAGCCATAACAGTACAAACAAACATACAATCTCTAGTGCACCTGTCCAGTGCGAACTGTTCCGTGCGTCACCATCACTAACTGCTGGACTACACCTGGAATAGCAGCGATGGGACAGGACTGGAACTACCAGTTGGATATCACGAAATTGGGGAGAAAAAGGGGTAAAAGTACCACAAAATAAAGTGTTTTTTTATATATATATACATTTATATATTAAAATATTAATGTTCCCTGGGGCACCAGAATCCATTTGATCAGTTTTCAATTGGCCACCGTTACCTCAAGACCCGCCTATTCCAATGAATTATAAACTGTTATTGGTTTGTCCCTGTGACAGTCATTCGTAACCTCCTGATGGTTGCCTGTTGATTGTCGTGCGCCATCGTTGCATATCGTGAGCTGGAGGAGCGTTCGTCCAACTCCTCATCGAAGTGAATGGCAGCGGCGCATCATCCATCCGCTGAAAGGATAGTTTGCGACGCGACAAGCGTTTGGGGAGTACATTCATTGAAACGGAACGACTGTTTTTAAATTCTAGGGGGACTCTTGCTCCATGGTAAAATCTCAGCAGCGATGTCTCTGCTGTGCGTCAGAGGTTGGTTCTATTCCTCTTCCCTGTTCTTATTATACCGTACATATCTGTCACATTAATGACATGGCACTCAGGAAAGTCTGTCTGTAGGCTATTGGGTAGCTGCGCATAGACCGTTGAGTTGGCACGTTCCAGTCCAAGCATGACCTGGAATGTGAGAAGGGAGCTATTCTATAACACATGTAGATGACATTTTGCCTTTATGTGTAGATTTTGGTTTTATATTTCACATCTGATTGATGATTAGGCCTATGACTTTTGATTCCACTCTGGCTACCTTCCACCATATTGTCCTCTCTTGCAATATCTTACACTTTATGATGCACTTGTGCAGATCTTCTCTCTAAGCAATAGTCATGATAGTTTGAATGAGTTGAGTAAACTCCACTGTTGTTCTCAGTCTGTACTGTACTGTCCCTGGAGACACTCCACATAGTTGACCTAGATTGAGCCCACTTTGTGCCACTGGTCAACTAACTAATGCATTTATTGTTTAATAAAAAAGTTAAATAAAACAAAAACAACAAAAAAGTGTTGAGAAAAAAGAGCAGCAGTAAAATAAAATAACAGTAGGGAGGCTATATAGGGGGTACCGTTGCAGAGTCAATGTGCGGGGGCACCGGCTAGTTGAGGTAATATGTACATGTGGGTAGAGTTAAAGTGACTATTCATAAATAATTAACAGAGTAGCAGCAGTGTAAAAAGATGGGGTGGGGGTGGGGGGGGCAGTGCAAATAGTCTAGGTAGCCATGATTAGCTGTTCAGGAGTCTTATGGCTTGGTGGTAGAAGCTGTTGAGAAGTCTTTTGGACCTAGACTTGGCGCTCCGGTACCGCTTGCCGTGCGGTAGCAAAGAGAACAGTCTATGACTAGGGTGGCTGGAGTCTTTGACAATTTTGAGGGCCTTCCTCTGACACCGCCTGGAATAGAGGTCCTGGAGGCAGGAAGCTTGGCCCCAGTTATGTACTGGGCCGTACGCACTACCCTCTGTAGTGCCTTGCGGTCGGAGGCCGAGCAGTTGCCATACCAGGCGGTGATGCAACCAGTCAGGACGCTCTCGATGGTGCAGATGTAGAACTTTTTGAGGATCTGATGACCCATGCCTAATCTTTTCAGTCTCCTGGGGGGGAATAGGCTTTGTCGTGCCCTCTTCACGACTGTTTTGATGTGTTTGACCATGATAGTTTGTTGGTGATGTTGACACCGAGGAACTTGAAGCTCTCAACCTGTTCCACTACAGCCCCGTCGATGAGAATGGGGGTGTGCTCAGTCCTCTTTTTTTTCCTGTAGTCCACAATCATCTCCTTTGTCTTGGTCACGTTGAGGGAGAGGTTGTTATCCTGGCACCACACGGCCAGGTCTCTGACCTCCTCCCTATAGGCTGTCTCATCATTGTCAGTGATCGGGCCTACCACTGTTGTGTCGTCGGCAAACTTAATGATGGTGTTGGAGTCGTGCCTGGCCATGCAGTCATGGGTGAACAGGGAGTACAGGAGGGGACTGAGCACGCACCCCTGAGGGGCCCCCGTGTTGAGGATCAGCGTGGCAGATGTGTTGTTACCTACCCTTACCACCTGGGGGCGGCCCGTCAGGAAGTCCAGGATCCAGTTGCAGAGGGAGGTGTTTAGTCCCAGGATCCTTAGCTTAGTGATGAGCTTTGAGGGCACCAGGGTAGGGGAGGGAATGGCCGGCAGGGATGTAGCTCAGTTGATAGAGCATGGCGTTTGCAACGCCAGGGTTGTGGGTTCGATTCCCACAGGGGGTATGAAAAAATAATAATAATGTAAGTCGCTCTGGATAAGAGCGTCTGCTAAATGACGTAAAATGTAAATGTAAAAATGAACGCTGAGCTGTAGTCAATGAATAGCATTCTCACGTAGGTGTTCCTCTTGTCCAGGTGGGAAAGGGCAGTGTGGAGTGCAATAGAGATTGCATCATCTGTGGATCTGTTGGGGCGGTATGCAAATTAGAGTGGGTCTAGGGTTTCTGGGATAATGGTGTTGATGTGAGCCATGGCTACAGATGTCAGTGCTACGGGTCGGTAGTCATTTAGGCAGGTTATCTTAGTGTCCTTGGGCACAGGGACTATGGTGGTCTGCTATAAACACATTTGATTAACTCTCTAGTCTACTAATTAGTCATACATTATTAGTTTAACTGAGGGTGTGACATTTTAGTCATATCTTACTCACACATTTCTTTATAAACTCCTCAATGCTATCTGAAGAATCCCGGAACATGTTCCAGTCTGTGCTAGCAAAACAGTCCTGTAGCTTAGCATCTGCGTCATCTGACCACTTTTTTATTAGCCGAGTCACTGGTGCTTCCTGCTTTAGTTTTTGCTTATAAGCAGGAATCAGGAGGATAGAGTTCTGGTCAGATTTGGCAAATGGAGGGCGAGGGAGAGCTTTGTATGCGTCTCTGTGTGTTTGGGATGCAGCTTAACAATCATGTTGTTCCATTCACACGTGTGCAACTTATTGTCACCCCATGACATGTATCTATTTGTGAGACTCCAGCCTATAGGTTCTCCCTGTGTCCAGTAAACCTCCTCTCATCATGGATGTGATTCAGCCTGAAGCTGGAGGGGCCAGCAGCAACCAGCCAGACCACTCTATTACCAGTTGGGGAAGGATAGCATCTCTAGTTACAGTAGGGCATTTCCATGTAAAAGGACCCATGAGCACCAACGTGATGTTCATATGAGCATGTGAAAATGGGTGTCAAATGAAAGCTAAGAGTCTATATTTTTGGGAAATGAACGCATAGATACATTTTTCAACCAGTGAAGGCTTTGATTTCTGGATAGACAGATGGAAAAGGGATCTTCGAAAACATCTACCAGAAAAAGTCTTAAAAGGTACAATATCAGAAATGCATAAAACCAGAAGAATGTTTACATAAAGACCCCTGCCTACCAATATCAACAGTTATATCTGGTTTTGGAGAAAGCCTTAACCTTCTGTAAGTTTAAGAAATATTGCCTTGTGCCTTGTGATTACGTTCCCAAACACCCACATAACTTTAAGGTATTTTAATTTCCTCTGTGAGGAGGGAGGATAATGAAAGTCCACAGAAGTAACAAGTCAGCTAACAATTCGTTATAGTGATTTTTCTGATATCATTTTGTTTGTGAATGATTAAGTGATTAAAACTCGTAATTCCGTTACCAAGTTGGTAGTGGAGTTACAAAAAATCTTGAACCAAATTACTGCGACTGAATTGCCTCCAAAGGGAAATCATAATAGTCACGAACCACAGTTGGGTCTCCGGGGACTGTCCTCCCTTCAACTGGCATACTGTTCAGCTCAAAACTGGTTTCTTTCTCTTGTCTTTTAGTCAAACCAAGAGTGTTAAAACAGTCTGAGACTGGACAATCTCTCTCTCACTCACTCACTCACTCACTCACTCACTCACTCACTCACTCACTCACTCCATTTAATGTCACCTCTCCCAGCTCTTACAGACACCTACCCATGAGTCCCCTCTTTCCATTTACTGTAACCAGCGTCCTCACCTACTGAGCACCGACCGACACCGGATGACCATGGACATTGAAAAGTAGTTGAAATTTGGTCAGTCCAACCTGGTCTTGATGTTAACGCCCACAGACAGACCGGACTGGACCAAATCTAACAGCCTGTAGAGTACAGTGAGTAGAGCACAGTAAAGGACAGTACACTACAGTATAGAAAAGTAGAGTATAGTACAGTAGAGTATATTGTACTGAACTATACTCTACTGTACTAAACGCAACTGTACTCTTCTGTACTGCACTGTAGTGAACTCTACTCTGCTCTGCTCAGCTGTATTGTACTCATAGAAAATGATAGAGGCCTCTAGTGGCCAAAAGGCCTTATTAGCATGGGCAGCGCCATTGAGGGCTGTTACCATTTGAATGTAGTCAAATGAGTGGGACTTCCAACTTCATTGGCTGATCCCTCCTGGTCACCCTTTAGAGTCATGTCCAACCAGGTCATCAGGAGGGATCAGCCAATCGTGAAGAAGAAAATAGACTACTTCAAAATGGAGATAGGCAGCACCATTGAGGCTATGCTGTCACAGACGCTATAATGACACAGATACAAAGATGAGTCCTCTATCTATCTCTATGATTGTACTGCACTATGCTCTACTCTACTCTACTGTACTCTACTGTGCTCTACTCTACTGCACTGTGCTCTACTGTGCTCTACTGCGCTGCACTGTGATAATAATAATAATAATAATAATGTCCAAACTTGTGAAACATGAGGTGAATGCCATTCATATCCATATTTATGCATTTCTGTGTAGTACATATCAAGGACCCATGATGTAATTCCTCTTACCGTAATTCCGTTACCGGGTGTAAATCCACTTCACTTACTGTAGTTCAATAAACAAAATAGATTTTTTTGAACTCAAGGTGCCATGTCATCGCTGAGACCCCATTATTTCTGCAGACATCTTTGAATCTTAATTCTGAGAAGATATGTAAACGTGGTCACATTAAAAACAGAGGGAGATTTTACAATAATTCCATTACCAAAGTTTGCATCTGCACAGTTCTATCACTAAATTAGTTTTTGCACATTTTTCAGAGGAAATGGTTAAAAGTAGTCCTTGTGCATAGAGTTGTATGGTTTGTTAATCTTGGAAACCAATGGTTATTATTTGGCATACGTTTTTTAAGTGAAATAACTGAGTCAAAGTGTAAATCTGTTACTGTGGAATTGCCCAGTACAAGTCCGCTTCTTGAAAAGTTACCACGCAAAAATAATGTTTCAGAAGGGCACCAGCTGCCACTATTATGTGGCTGTAACAGGTCAGTAATCCAAAGAAGTGGTCAAAAGCCACCCACAGACCCCCCCACACCCCACACCCCACACCAATCCCACCCTAAACAACCATTATATATAGTATCAGTTCTCTATGTCTGACAAGTAGTATGGAGCTTTGGCTCTAAGTATTGTTTCTTCATCCTATGTAATGTATTCTCAGTTAATTTGGTGATGTTTTCTTCCCTGTTCAGAGAAATAAGTTGTTGAAGTTACTGGGTTTGTCCCGTCCTACATCCTGATATTACCAGGTTCTGACCACTAGAGGGTGTTGTTCCCACCCGCCATTGTTAATAGAATAATTCACCCAAATCACAGAAGTACATATTGGTTTTCTTACCCATAAGCAGTTTATGGACCAGGTATGACAGCAACCCATGTTTTGGTTTGGTTTACCTAGCCACTGTTTAAAAGGTTAGCATTTGAAGACCACCAACTGTGAGACTGCTGTAACCAACCAACTGTGAGTCTGCTGTAACCAACCAACTGTGAGACTGCTGTAACCAACCAACTGTGAGACTGCTGTAACCAACCAACTGTGAGACTGCTGTAACCAACCAACTGTGAGACTGCTGTAATAACCGATCAGTAGTTTTCTCAGGTTGAGACTGGTAACGATACGGCTGCAGCTCTATCCTCCAGAGGCTGGAGTGGGTATTACAGTGGACTGACTGACTGGCTGACTGGCTGGCAGAGTGCTAACTAGGACACTGGGCCTGCCCTGAGTATCAGTCTGCTAACCTGGCATGAACCATGGCGAGCAGTGCCGAGCAACAGCACCAGACAAATCACCCATTTAGCATCACGGTGTGTGTGTCTATCAATAGTCTCACATCTCTGTGTCTCCTGCTGTTTCTGTCTTTCTCTCTGAACTCTACAAACCACAGTCATTAATATAGAAAGAAGTAACACATATATTTTGTAATTTCATGTCTCTTCTGAACACAGGACTAACTTTTCTCCTCTCTCTCTCTCTCTCTCTTTCAGTGAAGAAAGCCAAGCTGCATGGGCCTCCAGGTAAAAAAGACCAACACACAAACAACATTTGGTTCTGGGTGCCGTGATTACATATGTTGTGATCCCTATGTTGTGATCCCTTATCCCTACAGTGATCCCTATGTGGTGCTCCCTTATACTACAGTGATCCCTATGTGGTGATCCCTTATACTACAGTGATCCCTATGTGGTGATCCCTTATCCCTACAGTGATCCCTATGTGGTGCTCCTGTACCCCTATAGTGATCCCTATATGGTGATCCCTTATACTACAGTGATCCCTATATGCTGATCCCTTATACTACAGTGATCCCTATGTGGTGATCCCTTATACTACAGTGATCCCTATGTGGTGATCCCTTATCCCTACAGTGATCCCTATGTGGTGATCCCTTATACTACAGTGATCCCTATGTGGTGATCCCTTATCCCTACAGTGATCCCTATGTGGTGATCCCTTATCCCTACAGTGATCCCTATATGGTGCTCCTGTACCCCTACAGTGATCCCTATATGGTGATCCCTTATACTACAGTGATCCCTATGTGGTGATCCCTTATACTACAGTGATCCCTATGTGGTGATCCCTTATACTACAGTGATTACCTAAACTACCGTTCAAATGTTTGGGGTCACTTATAAAGTTACTTTTTTTTCGAAATAAAACATATTTTTTTGTCGATTTAAAATAACATCATATTGATCAGAAATACAGTGTAGACATTGTTCATGTTGTAAATGGCTATTGTAGCTGGAAACTGCTGATTTTTAATGGAATATCTACATAGGCGTACAGAGGCCCATTATCAGCAACCATCAGTCCTGTGTTCCAATGGTACTTTGTGTTTGCTAATCCAAGTTAATCATTTTAAAAGGCTAAATTATCATTAGAAAACCCTTTTGCAATTATTTTAGCACAGCTGAAAACTGTTGTGCTGATTAAAGAAGCAATAAAACTGGCCTTCTTGAGACTAGCCTTCTTGCAGCATCAGCAATTGTTGGTTCGATTACAGGCTCAAAATAGCAAGAAACAAATAACTTTCTTCTGAAACTCGTCAGTCCATTCTTGTTCTGAGAAATGAAGGCTGTTCCATGCAAGACATTGCCAAGAAATTGAAGATCAACAAGGGTTCTTCTAAGATCTTCAAAGTTCTTCAAAGAACCTTAGGGTTCTTGGCACTGACAATTGCACCCAAAGGGTTCTTCGAAGAACCCCATAGGAGGTGGGGTTCATCAAGGAACCTCCTTAGTGGGTGGGGGTTCTGGCAGGAACCTAACTGCTCAACTGAAACATTTTGATTTGAATTTGAAAGGACTGCAGGTGCAGGCACTTCACTGAAAAATGTAAAGATCTCCTCAATTTAAGGTAAGGTTGGTCCCTTGTATCGTCTAAATTGATATTGTTTTATCGCTACAGCCTAACCCAGTGGTCACCTAACGGACGATCGCATTCCTAGTTGATCACTAAACATTTCTGTAGAAAAGCAACCGATAAAGGCTTGCGCTCCTTTTTTTAAAAATTAATTTGTGTTGCGCTGTTGGCGGTAGGTGCACTTGATTCAGAAGCCCTGTTGGTGATAGGTGCACTTGATTCAGAAGCCCTGTTGGTGGTAGGAGCACTTGATTCAGAAGCCTTGTTGGTGATAGGTGCACTTGATTCAGAAGCCCTGTTGGTGATAGGTGCACTTGATTCAGAAGCCCTGTTGGTGGTAGGTGCACTTGATTCAGAAGCCCTGTTGGTGATAGGTGCACTTGATTCAGAAGCCCTGCGCACCAGGTAGTATTCCCATTTTGAACCATTTCATTTTTTCGCAAGAAAAACTTCGTTTACCCGGCGGACCGGGAGATCTGTTGTTAAATCGAGTGCTCCTACTGTGCTGGACAATCCGATAGCTCAAATCACAGCTTCCACGACCCCCGCCACAACAAAGTTTGATACTAGCCTTGAGATTTCCTAACTTTTTAAACCATGACCAGACAGAGACTGTCAAATAATACAGCAATGATCTGCTGTTTTTATGAGTGAGTTCATGTCTAAGTGTTTATTCAGTTCTGTCACTGTTTTTATTCAACACTATTACAAAACATAAAACGTGCTTCTCTCTACTTCCCGTTGCGCTGCAGCAGCAATGAATGAGTAACCAAGTGTATCGATACCCTGCGTTTTTATTATTATTAGCAGCTCGTCGTGTCTATTTTAATATCAAGGAATATTTCACTTTCTCTGGTCATAGGAACAACATGAATTTGTGCATGAGGCAGATGCAGAGCGATTCGAGTTTCGCCACCAGGTGGAAGATTGTGTCCCCTCTCTCTGCTCAGTCTCACCAGAGGAAAGGAAGGAGAGAGCAGGGGCCGTGAGAGGCGGACGTGGACCCTCTGCTGCTCTCTCCTTCCCTCCGCAGTGAAGTGTGGATAAAAGGCTGGAGTAACTATGAGTCTCTTAAAGGGATAATCCACCCAAACCACTAATTCCTATGATTAACAGTGTTTAACAGTGTTAAATAACACTAGTATGTGAAAACAATATTTTTGTGAACAAGTGTTTCATTTTGTCGCTATACCAAGGTTGGTAGCAACATTTGAAAATCAGTGTGGAAATCTGTTGCTGCTCAAGTCGACCACAATGCAATTCTCTCTCTCTGGGCTGTCTGGCTAGCTAGCTAGCTAGGTAGCTAGCAAATGTAGCGACACACAATAATACATATGTAGCTAGCTAGCTGTACCTAAACAAACTGCACTATCAATCTCACAAAGTTCAACTTGTAGTTCATCTCAGTCCAGAATACATTGCTATGGCAACAACAGCCCTTTCCCACGTTTCCCACAGACACAAAGGGCACATTGGGAGATGGTACTTGAAGGAAAAACTTAGTTGAATAATTTGCTACACTGTTTAGATTGAGCATACCTAAGCAAAATATATACTTTGTCATGACAATATGAACATATGGATGTGTTCTAGACAAGTATGCCCAAACCATATATTGGCTGATTTGACAATCTGGAGTCCAGGTTGTTTTAAAAGCGTTATGAAATGTGATAGTGTGTTATCCCCTATCTCCAGTGACCAGAACCATGTAGCTACGATGTGTTTCTACACAATTTCCTGACCACTTAGAAGTTAAAGCATGCAGGAAAATTGTAATTTTACCCATTGATAGAACATACATTAACATTTTAGTCACTTAGCAGACACTCTTATCCAGAACGACTTACAGGAAACTGTCATGGTCAAAGCATATTGATACAACAGTAGCTAACATGGGGAGAAGTATGTCCATAATAAAGCGCTGTTCTGCCTTTTTAACAACAGTATCAACAAAGCAGGTCCTACAGGCGCTAGTTTTGTCAGGTGGTCAGGTGCCACAAGGAGGGACTTGGGAAAATTACAGTTGGCTCAGAACAGGGCAGCACGGCTGGCCCTTAAAAGTACACGGAGAGCTAACATTAATGACATGCATGTCAGTCTCTCCTGGCTCAGAGTGGAAGAGAGATTGACTTCATCACTGCTTGTTTTTTAAAGAGGTGTAGACAAGCTAAATGTACCGAGCTGTCTGTTTGGAATTCTGGCACACATGCCCCACGAGACATGCCACCGGAGGTCTCTTCACAGTCCCCAAGTCCAGAACAGACTACGGGAAACGCACAGTACTACATAGAGCCATGACTACATGGAACTCTATTCCACATCATGTAACTCAGTCAAGCAGTAAAATAAGATTTAAAAAACTGATTAAACTACACTTTATGGAACAGCGCGGACTGTGAAGAGACACACCCACAACGTCTTCATCGACATGGCCAAGGCTTTCGACCACCGCATTCTTATTGGCAGACTAAATAGCCTTGGTTTCTCAAATGACTGTCTCGCCTGGTTCACCAAATACTTCTCAGATAGAGTTCAATGTGTCAAATCGGGGGCCTGTTGTCTGGACCTATGGTAGTCTATGGGGGTGCCACAGGGTTCAATTCTCGGGCCGACTCTTTTCTCTGTGTATATCAATGATGTCGCTCTTGCTGCTGGTGACTCTCAGATCCACCTCTACGCAGACGACACCATTTTGTATACATCTGGCCCTTCATTGGACACTGTGTTAACAAACCTCCAAACGAGCTTCAATGCCACACAACACTCCTTCCGTAGCCTCCAACTGCTCTTAAACACTAGTAAAACTAAATGCATGCTCTTCAATCGAACGCTGCTGGCACCCGCCCAC
Organism: Coregonus clupeaformis; assembly: GCF_020615455.1. Taxonomy (NCBI): domain Eukaryota; kingdom Metazoa; phylum Chordata; class Actinopteri; order Salmoniformes; family Salmonidae; genus Coregonus; species Coregonus clupeaformis. Next base: position 21,517,392 of record NC_059207.1, read on the forward strand.
CCGACTAGAATCACTACTCTCGGCGGGTCTGACCTAGAGTATGTGGACAACTACAAATACCTAGGTGTCTGGTTAGACTGTAAACTCTCCTTCCAGACTCACATTAAGCATCTCCAATCCAAAGTTAGATCTAGAATCGGCTTCCTATTTCGCAACAAAGCCTTCACTCATGCTGCCAAACATGCCCTCGTAAAACTGACTATCCTATCGATCCTTGACTTCGGCGATGTCATTTACAAAATAGCCTCCAACACTCTACTCAGCAAATCGGATGTAGTCTATCACAGTGCCATCCGTTTTGTCACCAAAGCCCCATATACTACCCACCATTGTGACCTGTACGCTCTTGTTGGCTGGCCCTCGCTACATATTCGTTGCCAAACCCACTGGCTCCAGGTCATCTATAAATCACTGCTAGGCAAATCCCCTCCTTATCTTAGCTCATTGGTCACCATAGCAACACCCACCCGTAGTATGCACTCCAGCAGGTATATCTCACTGGTCATCCCCAAAGCCAACACCTCCTTTGGCCGCCATTCCTTCAGGTTCTCTGGTGCCAATGACTGGAACGAACTGCAAAAATCTCTGAAGCTGGAGACTCTTATCTCCCTCACTAACTTTAGGCATCAGTTGTCAGAGCAGCTTACCGATCACTGCACCTGTACACAGCCATTCTGAAATTAGCCCACCCAACTACCTCATCCCCATATTGTTATTTATTTTGCTCATTTGCACCCCAGTATCTCTATTTGCACATCATCTCTTGCACATCTATCATTCCAGTGTTAATACTAAATTGTAATTATTTTGCACTATGGCCTATTTATTGCCTTATCTCCATAACTTGCTACATTTGCACACACTGTATATATATTTTCTGTTGTAATTTTTGACTTTATGTTTTGTTTACCCCATATGTAACTCTGTGATGTTGTTTTTATCACACTGCTTTGCTTTATCTTGGCCAGGTCGCAGTTGTAAATGAGAACTTGTTCTCAACTGGCTTACCTAGTTAAATAAAGGTTTAATAAATACAATAAAAATATATCAGGAGTTATCCTGAGCCTATTGAGAATCAATGTGTTTACACAGCAGAAGTATTTTACTTTTTTCGAAAATGCCACTCTGAGAGAAATTGTCATAGTTTTCTGGCCAGAAATATGTCAGGTTTTATGTGTTGTTGGAGTTGCGTCTTGGTCATTATAGCTCAGAAAATGCTGCCCTTGTGACGGCGCTTAATCCTACTTAATGAGTTTAGACCAAAAACACCACTTAATTTCATTATGAGATTTTAGGATGATTAGCGGAGTGGTCGCTGCAACCTGGACTCAGGGGTAGACATAACATAGTAAATGTAAATCTGAGACCAACCAATTAGTATAATATGTTACATTTCATATGGTATGGATTAATTTGTGGATGGCCATCATCTATTTAGTATGATATGTTATCAATTAAAATTTGTACAAAATATTACGAATTTGCTAAACGTATGATATGTTACTAATTCCAATTTGTTGTGGCTAACGTTAGATAGGTGGATGGTGGCTAACGCTAACATTAGCTAGGTGGTTAAAAGGCTAGGGGTTAAGGTTAGGGTTAGGAGTTAGGTTAAAGGGTTAGCTAACATGCTAATTAGTTGCAAAGTAGCTAAAAGTAGTAAGTAGTTGCTAATTAGCTAAAGTTGTCCTTGATGAGATTTGAACATGCAACCTTTGGCTTCCTAGATGTTCGTTATACGCCTGACCAACAACCCTACTTTTATTTTTGTTGCTTTAAGCAGTGGCGACCCGTCATTCAGGGCAGGAGGAGCGGAGCCCCACCTGTTTTGAGCCCCACCTGTTAAAAAACCCAGTTTGCCTGTTTTGCATGTAATTCTGGCATTAATTCTTTTCAAATTTCAGTTTAGCAAACAATGTAAAAAAATATATAATTGAGTTAATAAAGCAGCATATAAACATGGTATCTTTCTTGAGTAAGGCAGCTCTAAAATGCAGGTATTTCAGCATAGCTCAGTGGGGCAGCCAGCGGAAAATATGGAGCGTAGGGGTTGGAAATGTTCTCTAGTTGCGCCGTGATTGGCTCAGTGTTCTGTTACTCATGGGGACACTACGTCACCGCAAAATCTATGGGGAGAGCTCGGAAATTCAAGCCCCTTGGGTGCTGCTATAAAGTTACATTAGAAGTGCCCATACAAGAAGGCTCAAGGTCATTGGCCACAGATAAAATGACGTCAAATAATGTTATATCTACCGTAGCTTTGATTGGACTGATCATGTCAACATCATGCTGTGTTCATTTGAAGAGGAAGGTGGCACGGCGGTCCTTGTGGGCAAATTTTGTCATCAAACTTTGTCATCAAAGTCTGGCATTCTCTGGATTTAGGGTGCTTTCAAGACAACTGCGAACTCGGAAAAAACAAGGTTGAATCAGCCCGTCAGTGATCTTCAGGTCGGAGCTCTAGAAAGAGGTCTGAGTTCACGACTTGGAATTCTGAGTTGGATGACCGTTCCAAGCGTATTTTCCCGTCGGAGCTGACAAAATTTGCCCACAAGGAAATTCCAAGTTAACACAGGTGAGAGTGTTGACGAGGACAACGAGTGTCATGCTGATTGAGTTATAATAACAGACTGGAAGCTTTAAAAGGATGGTGGTGCTCGAAATCATTGTTCTTCCTCTGTTAACCATGGTAACCTACAAGGAAACACGTGCCGTCATCATAGCTTTGCACAAAAAGGGCTTCACAGGCAAGGATATTGCTGCTAGTAAGATTGCACCTAAATCAACCATTTATCGGATCATCAAGAAATTAAAGGAGATAGGGTCAATTGTTGTGAAGAAGGCTTCAGGGCGCCCAAGAAAGTCCAACAAGCTCCAGGACCGTCTCCTAAAGTTGATTCAGCTGTGGGATCGGGGCACCACCAGTGCAGAGCTTGCTCAGGAATGGCAGCAGGCAGGTGTGAGTGCATCTGTACGCACAGTGAGGCAAAGACTTTTGGAGGATGGCCTGGTGTCAAGAAGGGCAGCGAGGAAGCCACTTCTCTCCAGGAAAAACATCAGGAACAGACTGATAATCTGCAAAAGGTACAGGGATTGGACTACTGAGGACTGGGGTAAAGTCATTTTCTCTGATGAATCCCCTTTCCGATTGTTTGGGGAATCCGGAAAAAATCTTGTCCGGAGAAGACAAGGTGAGCACTACCATCAGTCCTGTGTCATGCCAACAGTAAAGCATCCTGAGACCATTCATGTGTGGGGTTGCTTCTCAGCCAAGGGAGTGGGCTCACTCACAATTTTGCCTAAGAACACAGCCATGGCCAGGAAACTCCCCAGACCTTAATCCCATTGAGAACTTGTGGTCAAGAATTTTACATTTTAAATTTTTTTGCAGACACTCTTATCCAGAGCGACTTACAGTTAGTGAGTGCATACATTTTTTCTTGGCTTGTTGGGCACCGTTTGTCACCGTTATAGTGCAATCAATGTATTGTTTAGTGTTGTGTTGTGGCTTTGCTGGCATGAATCTGGAAGGGAAAAAAAATGCCGGAGTTTGCCCCACCAACATTGACATGCTAAAATCACAACTGGGTGGGTCAAGCATAACATTACAACCCTGTTACCCATAGATAGAAGGTCTAGAATGATTTCAACAATTTACATTTGTTTGGCAAGCTTGCATTCCATTCCCCCTGTCACACAGGGATTTCTGGTCGATTCAAAATGAAATAGTCAACCCTGTTACAGTCAACCCTGTTACTTTATTTGGCACTTAATAGGCAATTACTATGGTATGTATTTTTACTCCAGATGGGGAAAAACATGTTTTTTATTAAGTTGAACATGTGCTCTTTATGGCAGAATGTTAAAATGAGGTGAAATAAAAGTTAAACTCCCCAAAAGGCACTCAGTTGAAGCTATTTCAATCTGATACTTCTCCTATGGTCTAAAATAGATGTGTATAGATGACTCTCTAATATAACATGTCACACATTGTAGCAAACTGATGGAATGTTAGGTGTCTGGCTCTCTGCGCCCCGCTGCTGGTTCTCTGCCCACCCCTGCTGGTTCTCTGGCGCCCCCTGCTGGTTCTCTGGCCCCCCTGCTGGTTCTCTGCCCCCCTGCTGGTTCTCTGGCCCCCTGCTGGTTCTCTGCCCCCCTGCTGGTTCTCTGGCCCCCCTGCTGGTTCTCTGCCCCCCCATGCTGGTTCTCTGGCCCCCTGCTGGTTCTCTGCCCCCCCTAATGGTTCTCTGCCCCCCTGCTGGTTCTCTGCCCCCCTGCTGGTTCTCTGCCCCCCCTGCTGGTTCTCTGCCCATGCCTGTTGCCTCCTTGGCCTCTCCTGCTGGCCTTCTCCAGAGCCAGCTAACTTGTAGTAATCATGATCGAATTACGGACCAGGCACGAAGGGCACGTGCCCAGGGGCCTTGACCTGCAGTGAGCCCCCATTGATTTTGTTAGTCACTCTCATTCAGATATCATCTTAACATGGCATTAGTCATGGCAAAATGTGTAGAATTGCAGGAAATTAGCTTCAAAACTGAAAACATTTATCTCCATCCCATGGCAAAATGTGCAGAACTACCAGTAATTAGCTTTAAAACTGCAACATTTTCTTTCAACCCCATGGCAAAATGTGTAGAATTTAAGGAAATTAGCTTTCAAACTGCAGTTTTCACTCAACCCCATGGCAAAATGTTTAGAACTGCAGGAAATTATCTTTAAAACTGCAAATTCTTCTCTCCACCCCATGGCAAAATGTGTAAAATTGCATGAAATGTTTTCTATAATTGTAAAATCTTCTCTCCACCCCATGGTAGAATTGCAACAAACTTGTTTAAAAACTGCAATATTTTGTCTTCCCATTGCAAAGTGTATATTTGGAGGAAATGTACTCAAAACCTAAACAAAATGTTGCTTAGGGCCCCCCAAAAGGCTATGGTGCACTACTTTTTACCAGGGTCATTGAGATCCAGTTGGGTTTTCAATTCTACATTCCCTGTGTACATTACATTTAAGTTGATACCAGATCAGCTTGTCCATTTTGGGTCAGTAGTTTATATTGAAACAATGATGCAACATGATGACTGGTGTGGAACTTATGTGTGTGTAGAAGAGACTAAAGATGATGATGATGATGTCATAAGCAGAGGGAAAACAGGTCTTACCAACGTTGATGATCTTATGGCCCTCCTCCTTCTCTCTCTGATATGTTCTCTCTATCTTTCTGAGGTTCCTCTTCTCCCCACCTCTTATTCACCCAGCCCACAGCTCTCCTTCGGATACTTTTATCGGCTGGGACAAGATCCTCCTTGTCATCTTCATTCTTCTTGGCTCCTCTTCAGGGTTCTCCTCCCCCTCTTCAGGGTTCTCCTCTCCCCTCTTCAGGGTTCTCCTCCCCCTCTTCAGGGTTCTCCTCCTCCTCTTCAGGGTTCTCTAACTCACCCCTCTTGTACTTCTCAAGGATCTTCCTTATTTCCTCTTCCTCCCTTTTGTTAGCCTCTATTATCTTCTCCCTCTCTCTGATTAAAGCTAAATGGCCTTGAATGGCTCTCTTTCTCTCCTCCTCTCTCTCCTCCTTCTCTCTCTGATATGTTCTCTCTATCTTTCTGAGGTTCCTCTTCTCCCACTTCTTATTCAACCAGTCCACAGCTCTCCTTCGGATACTTTTATTGGCTGGGACAAGATCCTCCTTGTCATCTTCATTCTCCTCCTCCTCTTCAGGGTTCTTCTCCTCCTCTCTCTCTCTCTCCTCTCTCTCCTCCTCTCTCTCCTCCTCTCTCTCTCCTCCTCTCTCTGACTCTCCTCCTCTCTTAGTCTGAACCTTTCTTTCTGTCTAGCAATTTCAATCTCTCGTTTTTTAGCCTGCTCCTCTTGTCGTCTTGCCCTCTCCTGTTTTCTTTCCATCTCCAGCAGTCTTTCCTCCTTCTCCCTCCTGATTTGTTGTCCTCTTTCCATTTGTTCTCGTTCCCCTTCAACACTTCTAACCTCCTCTGTTTACGCCTGTTGAAGACTTCCCGTGCTTTTTCTTTAACATTAACTACTACATGCTTCTTCATGCTTACTTCCTTTCTTCTCTCTTCTTCTCTTTCTCTTCCTCCTCCTCTGCTTCCTTAATCACTTTCTGCTTTTTCTTCCCTCTCTCTCTCCAGTTCATTCTGTCCCTCAATATTTTCTTCCTCCATCTCTTTGTGTTGCTGATCTTTTAATTCCATCTCTCTCTGATTCTGAGTCTCTTTCTCCATTTGTTTCTGTCTCTCCTCTTGTTGTTGTCGTCTGTCTATCTCTTCTCTCTCTCTCTGTCTCTTGTTCTCCCTCTCCCTTTCTTCCTCTTCCATCTCTATTTGCTGTTTACATCTTTCTTCTTCATGCTTTCTTTCAATCTCTCTCTGTCTCTCTTCTTCTTCTTCTATTTTTTTCTGTCTCTTCTCCATACTCTTCCTTTCTATCTCCTTGCATCTTTTGTTCTCCCTCTCCCTTTCTTCCTCTTCCATCTCTATTTGCTGTTTAAATCTTTCTTCTTCATGCTTCCTTTCAATCTCTCTCTGTCTCTCTTCTTCTTCTATTTTTTTCTGTCTCTTCTCCATTCTCTTTCTTTCAATCTCTCTCTGTCTCTCTTCTTCTTCTATTTTTTTCTGTCTCTTCTCCATACTCTTCCTTTCTATCTCCTTGCATCTTTTGTTCTCCCTCTCCCTTTCTTCCTCTTCCATCTCTATTTGCTGTTTAAATCTTTCTTCTTCATGCTTTCTTTCAATCTCTCTCTTCTTTCTTTTTTTGTCTGTTCTCCATTCTCTTTCTTTCAATCTCTCTCTGTCTCTCTTCTTCTTCTTCTTTTTTTTTCTGTCTCTTCTCCATACTCTTCCTTTCTATCTCCTTGCATCTTTTGTTCTCCCCCTCTCTCTTTCTTCCTCTTCCATCTCTATTTGCTGTTTAAATCTTTCTTCTTCATGCTTTCTTTCAATCTCTCTCTGTCTCTCTTCTTCTTCTATTTTTTTCTGTCTCTTCTCCATTCTCTTTCTTTCAATCTCTCTCTGTCTCTCTTCTTCTTCTATTTTTTTCTGTCTCTTCTCCATACTCTTCCTTTCTATCTCCTTGCATATTTTGTTCTCCCTCTCCCTTTCTTCCTCTTCCATCTCTATTTGCTGTTTAAATCTTTCTTCTTCATGCTTCCTTTCAATCTCTCTCTGTCTCTCTTCTTCTTCTATTTTTTTCTGTCTCTTCTCCATTCTCTTTCTTTCAATCTCTCTCTGTCTCTCTTCTTCTTCTATTTTTTTCTGTCTCTTCTCCATACTCTTCCTTTCTATCCTTGCATCTTTTGTTCTCCCTCTCCCTTTCTTCCTCTTCCATCTCTATTTGCTGTTTAAATCTTTCTTCTTCATGCTTTCTTTCAATCTCTCTCTGTGTCTCTTCTTCTTCTATTTTTTTCTGTCTCTTCTCCATTCTCTTTCTTTCAATCTCTCTCTGTCTCTCTTCTTCTTCTTCTATTTTTTCTGTCTCTTCTCCATACTCTTCCTTTCTATCTCCTTGCATCTCTTGTTCTCCCTCTCCCTTTCTTCCTCTTCCATCTCTATTTGCTGTTTAAATCTTTCTTCTTCATGCTTTCTTTCAATCTCTCTCTGTCTCTCTTCTTCTTCTATTTTTTCTGTCTCTTCTCCATTCTCTTTCTTTCAATCTCTCTCTGTCTCTCCTTCTTCTATTTTTTTCTGTCTCTTCTCCATACTATTCCTTTCTATCTCCTTGCATCTTTTGTTCTCCCTCTCCCTTACTTCCTCTTCCATCTCTATTTGCTGTTTAAATCTTTCTTCTTCATGCTTTCTTTCAATCTCTCTCTGTGTCTCTTCTTCTTCTATTTTTTTCTGTCTGTTCTCCATTCTCTTTCTTTCAATCTCTCTCTGTCTCTCTTCTTCTTCTTCTATTTTTTTCTGTCTCTTCTCCATACTCTTCCTTTCTATCTCCTTGCATCTTTTGTTCTCCCTCTCTCTTTCTTCCTCTTCCATCTCTATTTGCTGTTTACATCTTTCTTCTTCATGCTTTCTTTCAATCTCTCTCTGTCTCTCTTCTTCTTCTATTTTTTTCTGTCTCTTCTCCATTCTCTTTCTTTCAATCTCTCTCTGTCTCTCTTCTTCTTCTTCTATTTTTTCTGTCTCTTCTCCATACTCTTCCTTTCTATCTCCTTGCATCTCTTGTTCTCCCTCTCTTTCTTCCTCTTCCATCTCTATTTGCTTCTGTTTGTGTCTCTCCTCTTCTTCTCCTCCCTCCATCTCCTTCTTCTTCTCCTCTTCTTGTTGTCCCTGTTTTGGTATTTTCTCTTTCTCGTTCTTTCTACCTCTTTCTGTGTGTCGTTCTCACCCTCTGTCTTCTCCTCCATGGCCATTTGGTTCTGTTTCCATGTATACTCGTCTGTTTCCATATTTTCTAATTCTGTCATCTGTTCCTTGATATCCTTGAAGATTTCCTCCAGTTCAGACGTCTTGTTGTCATTGATGAGGGCTGTCTCTCTCTCTATCTCTCTCTCCATCTCTATCTCTCCCTCCATCTCCATATCTCTCTCCATCTCTCTCTCCATCTCTCTCTCTGTCTCTATCAAATTTTCTCTCTGGTCCAGTCTCATCTTTCAATGTAATCTCTTCTTTCATTCTCGCAACCTCTCTGTCTAACACTAGTACATTTTTGTTAACCTGTTTCACTCTTTCATTCTGTCTTCTAAACGCTTCTTTCGCTCTTTGAAATTTTATTTTGTATTGAATCTCTTTTGTTGTCATGTCTTCTTTCAATCTCTCAACTCTCTCTCTAACTCTTTTACCTTTTTGTTAACCTGTTTGACTTCCTCATTCTCTGCAATACGCATGTCTCTTTTTCTTTCAAATGCTATTTCCTGTTCAATCTCTTTCAATCTCTCAATCTCTCGTTCTAACGCTTTTATTGTTTCCTCTGCCTGTTTCACTTTCTCCTTCATTTCTTGTCTCTCCAATTCTGCTTTTCTCTCCCTTTCCCTCTGTCTTTCACTCTGTCTTTCCGTCTCAATAGGTTTGTTGTTCCAGGCCAGTCTTGGTCGCTGATCCTCCATGACTTTCTGCCATAGCCTCAATATCGCTATCTCTTGCTTCATTTTTAAAAGGTTCAATTAGTGCTCATTTATGACCAAGACATACTTTCAAAGGATTTGCAGTGAATGATACATAGAAATACAACCTAGAGCTAGGTAATTGAATCAAACACTGGACAACATCGATAGCAGGGTCATTTTGACCAATTAATCTGGTCAATTCATTGTCAATTAATGTATTGACATGGTTTGAAAAAAATCATGAGACATTTTATGGAATCAATTATGTCCAAAATCTGTACAAATACAAACACACAACTAGTTTTCCCATTCAGTTAGGGGTTTGAGAAATACCCGTTACAATTTGTGTGATGTTACAACAATGTTGCCTTTGATGTTTATGCTTGTAGAAATTACTCCTACAAATGATGTTTCACTGATGTAATTATTTACAACCTGCACACATACAGTTATCATACAACAACAACAACAACAGTAATGATATTAATAAGGAAGTGGATATTTGACAGGCAGAAGAAAGGCATAGGGGTTGAGATAAATGGAGGTTAGGGTAGGTTCAGGACCTAGGGTTGGGTTAAGGTTAAGGTTAGGGTAATGGTTAGGTTCAGGACCTAGGGTTGGGTTAAAGTTAGGGTAATGGTTAGGTTCAGGACCTAGGGTTGGGTTAAGGTTAAGGTTAGGGTTAGGGTAATGGTTAGGTTCAGGACCTAGGGTTGGGTTAAGGTTAAGGTTAGGGTAATGGTTAGGTTCAGGACCTAGGATTGGGTTAAGGTTAAGGTTAGGGTAATGGTTAGGTTCAGGACCTAAGGTTGGTTTAAGGTTAGGGTAATGGTTAGGTTCAGGACCTAGGGTTGGGTTAAGGTTAGGTATAGTTTCAGTGAGGTTAAGGTAAGGTAAGGGTTAAGGTGAGAGAAAGGCATAAAAGTTAACATTGGGTTAGCATACCGCTATCCACCGCCATTCATTTTCAGCCGGGTAAATATACACTGCCTTTTAATAATAACAATGTAATATCTTACCTGGGCCAGTTGTAGTTGCGTTATCAGCAGATCCACCAGTTGTTTGAGTCTGTTGATCTCCTCCATTTGTCTCTGGCTCTCTGCCTCCCTCTGTCTCTCTGCCTCCCCCTGTCTCTCTGCCTCCCTCTGTCTCTCTGCCTCCCTCTGTCTCTCTGCCTCCCTCTGTCTCTGTCTCTCTGCCTCCCTCTGTCTCTGTCTCTCTGCCTCCCTCTGTCTCTCTGCCTCCCTCTGTCTCTCTGCTTCCCTCGGTCTCTGTATCTCTGCCTCCCCTGTCTCTCTGCCTCCCCCTGTCTCTCTGCCTCCCTCTGTCTCTCTGCCTCCCTCTGTCTCTCTGCCTCCCTCTGTCTCTCTGCCTCCCTCTGTCTCTCTGCCTCCCTCTGTCTCTCTGCCTCCCTCTGTCTCTGTCTCTCTGCCTCCCTCTGTCTCTCTGCCTCCTCTGTCTCTCTGCCTCCCTCTGTCTCTGTCTCTCTGCCTCCCTCTGTCTCTCTGCCTCCTCTGTCTCTCTGCTTCCCTCGGTCTCTGTATCTCTGCCTCCCTGTCTCTGTCTCTCTGCCTCCCTCTGTATCTCTGCCTCCCTCAGCTCTCTCTGCCTCCCTCAGTCTCAGGATCTCAGCCTTCCACTCTTTCATTACACCCCTTTCTACTCTTCTTCTGCTCCTTTCATCCTTTAAAAGGGCTCTGAGATTGTCTGTCTCAGACTGTAATTTTTCAATCATCTCGTCCTTCTCCATTCCACGCAGATGGCCTCTTAAAAGACTGAGATTGCCATTCAATCAGTAAGAATATGAACCTTTTTCAATCCAATGTAAAGAGTATTGTTGCATCAATCTGTTTGACATTGAACTGTGATATCCCATTGGGCACAGATGTCGGTTTAACATCTAGTTTTGATTTTAAGTGAAGTAGGCTAGCGGATGGTTAATGTATTGTAAACTTTGCTAAATATTTGACTCACCTCAAATAACTCTTGTCAAATCGCAGTTTTAGTGTGGAACTGAGTAATATCTTTGACAGGAAGAAACTTTACCTGAACACTTGAGCGTCATAATGGTTATCCGCGCCTGCTTGATTGACAGCTAGGGGTTCTCCTGCGCATGTGTCCAAAAGTCGATATTGTTTAGCTACTCATAATTGATAAAGACATTATGAACTATTTTCACTTTACTTGTATGTCGTCTATTTTTGCCTAAGGTTATCTGGTAGCCTATGTTCTGTGATTTCTCTTTGTATGGACCTAACGTTCAATGAAATACAAAACAGCAACCACAACGTACAAACATTTCCCACACAAATACATATGTGGGTGTGTAGTGAGTACACAAAATAATAACATAACAGAACCATAACAGTACAAACAAACATACAATCTCTAGTGCACCTGTCCAGTGCGAACTGTTCCGTGCGTCACCATCACCAACTGCTGGACTACACCTGGAATAGCAGCGATGGGACAGGACTGGAACTACCAGTTGGATATCACGAAATTGGGGAGAAAAAGGGGTAAAAGTACCACAAAAGAAAGTGTATTTATATATATACATTTATATATTAAAATATTAATGTTCCCTGGGGCACCAGAATCCATTTGATCAGTTTTCAATTGGCCACCGTTACCTCAAGACCCGCCTATTCCAATTAATTATAAACTCTTATTGGTTTGTCCCTGTGACAGTCATTCGTAACCTCCTGATGGTTGCCTGTTGATTGTCGTGCGCCATCGTTGCATATCGTGAGCTGGAGGAGCGTTCGTCCAACTCCTCATCGAAGTGAATGGCAGCGGCGCATCATCCATCCGCTGAAATAATAGTTTGCGACGCGACAAGCGTTTGGGGAGTACATTCATTGAAACGGAATGACTGTTTTTAAATTCTAGGGGGACTCTTACTCCATGGTAAAATCTCAGCAGCGATGTCTCTGCTGTGCGTCAGAGGTTGGTTCTATTCCTCTTCCCTGTTCTTATTATACCGTACATATCTGTCCCATTCATGACATGGCACTCAGGAAAGTCTGTCTGGAGGCTATTGGGTAGCTGCGCATAGACCGTTGAGTTGGCACGTTCCAGTCCAAGCATGACCTGGAATGTGAGAAGGGAGCTATTCTATAACACATGTAGATGACATTTTGCCTTTATGTGTAGATTTTGGTTTTATATTTCACATCTGATTGATGATTAGGCCTATGAATTTTGATTCCACTTTGGCTACCTTCCACCATATTGTCCTCTCTTGCAATATCTTACACTTTATGATGCGCTTGTGCAGAGCTTCTCTCTAAGCAATAGTCATGATAGTTTGAATGAGTTGAGTAAACTCCACTGTTGTTCTCAGTCTGTACTGTACTGTCCCTGGAGACACTCCACATAGTTGACCTAGATTGAGCCCACTTTGTGCCACTGGTCAACTAATCATCAAAACCTCTGATTAGTGAATCAGGTGTGCTGGTGGTGGAATACATTATATGAATTGGTTAAGGGGAGGACAGGTTTGAGAAGCCAAAGACTAAATTGACTTTTCTGACCAACATCCCACTGACAGCCCGACTAGTCAAAACCTAAAACTGACCCTAACATTAACCCTTAGCCCTTAAAGGTAGACTGAGTGAATTGACATTGCCACGAGCAGCACCGCAGATATTGAGATGGGCGAGATGCAAGACTTTGTTCTCACAGTCACACACAGTATCTGCTGCATGTGCCCAGGTTCACTTCACGCTGTTGCAGTGTGATAGCCACGGGATCAAAACAGCTGAGAAGTTGAGCATCGCGCTTCAACACTCTTAGTTGTTGCGGAAATTGACCCAGTATGATATTTCCTTTCTGCATCTAAGTCATATCACTGAGTCTACCTTCAAGAAACCCTGGTTTAGGAAACCACTGTGAGGAGTACGGCCATGACACATGATTTGGATGTGAGCTGAGGCTCCAGATCGGTTCCAGACTAGTCCACTACTATGATCTCTACTGTGCTCTACTGTACTCTACTGTGCTCTACTCTACTGTGCACTACTGTGCTCTACTCTACTGTGCTCTACTGTGCTCTACTCTACTATGCTCTACTGTGCTCTACTTTGAAACTTAATTCGGAGAAGATATTTAAACGTGGTCACGTTAAAAACGGAGGGAGATTTTACAATAATTCCATTACCAAAGTTTGCATCTGCACAGTTCTATCACTAAATTAGTTTTTGCACATTTTTCAGAGGAAATGGTTAAAAGTAGTCCTTGTGCATAGAGTTGTATGGTTTGTTAATCTTGGAAACCAATGGTTATTATTTGGCATACGTGTTTAAAGTGAAATAACTGAGTCACTGCTGTAATCAACCAACTGTGAGACTGCTGTAACCAACCAACTGTGAGACTGCTGTAACCAACCAACTGTGAGACTGCTGTACAACCAACTGGAGACTGCTGTAACCAACCAACTGTGAGACTGCTGTAACCAACCAACTGTGAGACTGCTGTAATCAACCAACTGTGAGACTGCTGTAACCAACCAACTGTGAGACTGCTGTAACCAACCAACTGTGAGACTGCTGTAACCAACCAACTGTGAGACTGCTGTAACCAACCAACTGTGAGACTGCTGTAATCAACCAACTGTGAAACTGCTGTAACCAACCAACTGTGAGACTGCTGTAATAACCGATCAGTAGTTTTCTCAGGTTGAGACTGGTAACGATACGGCTGCAGCTCTATCCTCCAGAGGCTGGAGTGGGTATTACAGTGGACTGACTGACTGGCTGACTGGCTGGCAGAGTGCTAACTAGGACACTGGGCCTGCCCTGAGTATCAGTCTGCTAACCTGGCATGAACCATGGCGAGCAGTGCCGAGCAACAGCACCAGACAAATCACCAGTTTAGCATCACGGTGTGTGTGTCTATCAATAGTCTCACATCTCTGTGTCTCCTGCTGTTTCTGTCTTTCTCTCTGAACTCTACAAACCACAGTCATTAATATAGAAAGAAGTAACACATATATTTTGTAATTTCATGTCACTTCTGAACACAGGACTAACTTCTCTCTTCTCTCTCTCTCTCTCTCTCTCTCTCTCTCTCTCTCTCTCTCTTTCAGTGAAGAAAGCCAAGCTGCATGGGCCTCCAAGTAAAAAAGACCAACACACAAACAACATTTGGTTCTGGGTGCCGTGATTACATATGTTGTGATCCCTTATCCCTACAGTGATCCCTATGTGGTGATCCCATATCCCTACAGTGATCCCTATGTGGCGATCCCTTATCCCTACAGTGATCCCTATGTGGTGATCCCTTATACTACAGTGATCCCTATGTGGTGATCCCTTACACTACAGTGATCCCTATGTGGTGATCCCTTATCCCTACAGTGATCCCTATGTGGTGATCCCTTATACTACAGTTATCCCTATGTGGTGATCCCTTATACTACAGTGATCCCTATGTGGTGATACCTTATACTACAGTGATCCCTATGTGGTGATCCCTTATACTACAGTGATCTCTATATGGTGATCCCTTATCCCTACAGTGATCCCTAGGTGGTGATCCCTTATACTACAGTAATCCCTATGTGGTGATCCCTTATACTACAGTGATCCCTATGTGGTGATCCCTTATACTGCAGTGATCCCTATGTGGTGATCCCGTATACTACAGTGATCCTATGTGGTGATCCCTTATACTACAGTGATCCTATGTGGTGATCCCTTATACTACAGTGATTACCTATGTTGTGATCCCTTATACTACAGTGATCCCTATGTGGTGATCCATTATCCCTACATTGATCCCTATGTGGTGATCCCTTATACTACAGTGATCCCTATGTGGTGATCCCTTATACTACAGTGATTACCTATGTGGTGATCCCTTATACTACAGTGATTACCTATGTGGTGATCCCTTATAGTACAGTGATCCCTATGTGGTGATCCATTATCCTTACAGTGATCCCTATGTGGTGATCCCTTATACTACAGTGATCCTATGTGGTGATCCCTTATACTACAGTGATTACCTATGTGGTGATCCCTTATACTACAGTGATCCCTATGTGGTGATCCCCTTATACTACAGTGATCCCTATGTGGTGATCCATTATCCCTAAAGTGATCCCTATGTTGTGATCCCTTATACTACAGTGATCCCTATGTGGTGATCCCTTATACTACAGTGATCCCTATGTGGTGATCCCTTATACTACAGTGATTACCTATGTGGTGATCCCTTATCCCTACAGTGATCCCTATATGGTGATCCCTTATACTACAGTGATACCTATGTGGTGATCCCTTATACTACAGTGATCCCTATGTGGTGATCCCTTATACTACAGTGATTACCTATGTGGTGATCCCTTATACTACAGTGATCCCTTTGTGGTGATCTATTATCCCTACAGTGATCCCTTTGTGGTGATCCCTTATACTACAGTGATCCCTATGTGGTGATCCCTTATACTACAGTGATTACCTATGTGGTGATCCCCTTATACTACAGTGATCCCTATGTGGTGATCCCGTATACTACAGTGATTACCTATGTGGTGATCCCTTATACTACAGTGATCCCTATGTGGTGATCCATTATCCCTACAGTGATCCCTATGTGGTGATCCCTTATACTACAGTGATCCCTATGTGGTGATCCCTTATACTACAGTGATTACCTATGTGGTGATCCCTTATCCCTACAGTGATCCCTATTTGGTGATCCCTTATACTACAGTGATCCCTATTTGGTGATCCCTTATACTACAGTGATTACCTATGTGGTGATCCCCTTATCCCTACAGTGATCTCTATATGGTGATCCCTTATACTACAGTGATCCCTATGTGGTGATCCCTTATACTACAGTGATCCCTATGTGGTGATCCCTTATACTACAGTGATTACCTGTGTGGTGATCCCTTATACTACAGTGATCCCTATGTGGTGATCCATTATCCCTACAGTGAACCCTATGTGGTGATCCCTCATACTACAGTGATTACCTATGTGGTGATCCCTTAACCCTACAGTGATCGCTATATGGTGATCCCTTATACTGCAGTGATCCTATGTGGTGATCCTTATACTACAGTGATTACCTATGTGGTGATCCCTTAACCCCTACAGTGATCGCTTATGGTGATCCCTTATACTGCAGTGATCCCTATGTGGTGATCCCTTATACTACAGTGATTACCTATTAGGTGATCCCTTATCCCTACAGTGATCCCTATATGGTGATCCCTTATACTACAGTGTTTACCTATGTGGTGATCCCTTATCCCTACAGTGATCGCTATATGGTGATCCCTTATACTGCAGTGATCCCTATGTGGTGATCCCTTATACTACAGTGATTACCTATTAGGTGATCCCTTATCCCTACAGTGATCCCTATATGGTGATCCCTTATACTACAGTGATCCCTATGTGGTGATCCATTATCCCTAAAGTGATCCCTATGTGGTGATCCCTTATACTACAGTGATCCCTATGTGGTGATCTCTTATACTACAGTGATTACCTATGTGGTGATCCATAATACTACAGTGATCCCTATGTGGTAATCCATTATCCCTACAGTGATCCTATGTGGTGATCCCTTATACTACAGTGATCCCTATGTGGTGATCCCTTATACTACAGTGATTACCTATGTGGTGATCCCTTATCCCTACAGTGATCCCTATATGGTGATCCCTTATACTGCAGTGATCCCTATATGGTGATCCCTTATACTACAGTGATCCCTATTTGGTGATCCCTTATACTACAGTGATCCCTATTTGGTGATCCCTTATACTACAGTGATCCCTATGTGGCGATCCTTTATACTACAGTGATTACCTACACTACCATTCAAAAGTTCGCCTCAATTTAACATTGTATATATCCCATAGGCCTCTACATTATGGACAAGGTATGTTTATGAAAACCATTATTAAAACAGTTTTTTCATTCACATTTACCACAAAAACCAAGGTATGAGTACTGTCATGTGCATGTTTTGTTAATCATCTGTATAACTACTATTTTTGGGATTCACAGACTTCACCCTCCCTACACCTCTGATGAATATAACAGGAAACCTGTTCGATCACCATGCACTGCAAAATCATTCTGACTATGGATATGGAGAACATCAACACATTAACATCAACATGCCAGAGGATATATCCATTGGACTTGGGGCTCTGCTGGGAGTTTACCTCATATTTGGATTTTTTATATTCTGCTTTGCCACTCAAATCATAATAAACACTGACAACTAAAATATTGTGTTATTGTTGTTATTGTTAAGCATATTATTAATAATAATAGGGAGGGGTGGTAGTTAGAAAATTAACCCCCAAAAAGGTTATTCAAAAGGTTCTTTGACGATCCATTAAAAGCGGTTCTTAGAAGAACGTATAGGGTTCCCCCACAGTATAAATTGGAAGAACCCCTAAAGGATCCTCCAGGAACCTTTACTTTTTATAGTGTAGGCTAGTCGATCACCAAACATTTCTGTAGAAAAGCAACCGATAAAGGCTTGGGCTCCTATTTTTATTGTTAGTGTTGTGCTGTTGATGGTAGGTGCACTTGATTCAGAAGCCCTGTTGGCGATAGGTGCACTTGATTCAGAAGCCCTGTTGGCGGTAGGTGCACTTTATTCAGAAGCCCTGTTGATGGTAGGTGCACTTGATTCAGAAGCCCTGTTGATGGTAGGTGCACTTGATTCAGAAGCCCTGTTGGAGGTAGGTGCACTTGATTCAGAAGCCCTGCACACCGGGTATGCAAAGTGTTCCCATTTTGAACCATTTAATTATTCGCAAAAGACAAACTCTGTTTACCCGGCGGACCGGGAGATCTGTTGGTGCGCCTACTGTGCTGGACAATCCGATAGCTCAAGTCACAGCTACCACGACCCCCGCCACAAAACCGTTTTGATACTAGCCTGCAAAGATTGATACTAGCCTACGTGAGATTTCATAACTTTTAAAACCATGACCAGAGAGAGACTGTCAAATAATACAGCAAAGATCTGCTGTTTTTATGAGTGAGTTCATGTCTAATTGTTTATTCAGCTCTGTCACTGTTTTTATTCAACACTATTACAAAACATAAAACGTGCTTCTCTCTACTTCCCGTTGCGCTGCAGCAGCAATGAATGAGTAGTGTATCGATACCCTGCGTTTTTATTATTATTAGCAGCTCGTCGTGTCTATTTTAATATCAAGGAATATTTCACTTTCTCTGGTCATAGGAACAACATGAATTTGTGCATGAGGCAGATGCAGTGCGATTCGCCACCAGGTGGAAGATTGTGTCCCCTCTCTCTGGTCAGTCTCACCAGAGGAAAGGAAGGAGAGAGCAGGGGCCGTGAGAGGCGGACGTGGACCCTCTGCTGCTCTCTCCTTCCCTCGGCAGAGATTGCCGTGTTCAAAACAACAAGGAGCTCGGAAATCTCCGACTTCAGTTCATTCGAGACAACTGGGAACTCTGGAAAAAACGAGATCCGACTGAGAAAATATTTTGAACGGTCATTCAACTCTGAATTCCAAGTCGGAAACGTGGGTATCTTTCTAGAGCTCCGACTTTCCGACCAGAAGAACACTGACTTCATGATTTGAGTTCCTTGAGTTCCCAGTTATCTTGAAAACACCATGCCCATCAAATATAGGTAACATCAGTCCAGTAAAAAAAAACTAAAAAAATATATATAATAAGGTCTGAGAAGGACAATATAGCCAATATACTATGATAATACAGTGGGGGAAAAAAAGTATTTAGTCAGCCACCAATTGTGCAAGTTCTCCCACTTAAAAAGATGAGAGAGGCCTGTAATTTTCATCATAGGTACACGTCAACTATGACAGACAAAATGAGAAAAAAAATCCAGAAAATCACTTTGTAGGATTTTTAATGAATTTATTGGCAAACGATGGTGGAAAATAAGTATTTGGTCAATAACAAAAGTTTCTCAATACTTTGTTATATACCCTTTGTTGGCAATGACACAGGTCAAACGTTTTCTGTAAGTCTTCACAAGGTTTTCACACACTGTTGCTTGTATTTTGGCCCATTCCTCCATGCAGATCTCCTCTAGAGCAGTGATGTTTTGGGGCTGTCGCTGGGCAACACAGACTTTCAACTCCCCTCCAAATATTTTCTATGGGGTTGAGATCTGGAGACTGGCTAGGCCACTCCAGGACCTTGAAATGCTTCTTACGAAGCCACTCCTTCGTTGCCGGGCGGTGTGTTTGGGATCATTGTCATGCTGAAAGACCCAGCCACGTTTCATCTTCAATGCCCTTGCTGATGGAAGGAGGTTTTCACTCAATCTCACGATACATGGCCCCATTCATTCTTTCCTTTACACGGATCAGTCGTCCTGGTCCCTTTGCAGAAAAACAGCCCAAAAGCATGATGTTTCCACCCCCCATGCTTCATAGTAGGTATGGTGTTCTTTGGATGCAACTCAGCATTCTTTGTCCTCCAAACATGACGAGTTGAGTTTTTACCAAAAAGTTATATTTTGGTTTCATCTGACCATATGACATTCTCCCAATCCTCTTCTGGATCATCCAAATGCACTTCAGACGGGCCTGGACATGTACTGGCTTAAGCAGGGGGACACGTCTTGCACTGCAGGATTTGAGTCCCTGGCTGCGTAGTGTGTTACTGATGGTAGGCTTTGTTACTTTGGTCCCAGCTCTCTGCAGGTCATTCACTAGGTCCCCCCGTGTAGTTCTGGGATTTTTGCTCACTGTTCTTGTGATCATTTTGACCCCACGGGGTGAGATCTTGCGTGGAGCCCCAGATTGAGGGAGATTATCAGTGGTCTTGTATGTCTTCCATTTCCTAATAATTGCTCCCACAGTTGATTTCTTCAAACCAAGCTGCTTACCTATTGCAGATTCAGTCTTCCCAGCCTGGTGCAAGTCTACAATTTTGTTTCTGGTGTCCTTTGACAGCTCTTTGGTCTTGGCCATTGTGGAGTTTGGAGTGTGACTGTTTGAGGTTGTGGACAGGTGTCTTTTATACTGATAACAAGTTCAAACAGGTGCCATTAATACAGGTAACGAGTGGAGGACAGAGGAGCCTCTTAAAGAAGAAGTTACAGGTCTGTATGAGCCAGAAATCTTGCTTGTTTGTAGGTGACCAAATACTTATTTTCCACCATAATTTGCAAATAAATTCATTAAAATCCTACAATGTGATTTTTTTTGTATTTTTTCTCTCTCAATTTGTCTGTCATAGTTTACGTGTACCTATGATGAAAATTACAGGCCTCTCTCATATTTTTAAGTGGGAGAACTTGCACAATTGGTGGCTGACTAAATACTTTTTTCCCCACTGTATATTAGGCCTAATGCACAAACCTAATTTTTATTAGGTTAATGTTACATTTTTAAGTCATGTAAAAATAAAAAATTAATCAGAGAGGTACAGCTTGCTTTTTCACTGCGAAAGTAATCTTGACTCAGAAAAGGTTGGTTGGCCTAACCAAACTTTTTTGGTGAGAAAACCATCAGTCAGTTGAAAATGCGATGGAAACCCATTTAACTTGTATTTTGTATTCTGTACATGGGAATTTAACCGCAAAATGTATTGTTATGTGCACTACGTCATCACGCTCAGACCTTTATCTGGAACAAGTCAATTTGATGGAAACACATCTCTGGTGGGAAAATGCGCATATTGTTTTTATGCAGATTCTACAATATTCGCATGAAAATCTGTTGCCAATTGGATGGAAACCTAGATACTGACATTATAATCCTCACACAGTATTTATCTTTCTCTCTCTTGCTCTGTCTCTCTCTCTCTCTCTCTCTCTCTCTCTCTCTCTCTCTCTAATTAACAATGTCACAAATGTAAATAAAAATCATAAATCATATACTAGATTTGTATAACCTAACTAAGCTAAATGCTAACTATTGATTTATATTTAGTATAAGTTAGCTTTATATTGAAGATTCGGATGATGCACGTCAATACCTCTTCAACAGTATGGAGGACTAAAAGTGCCACAATTAAATAAATAAATACACCATTAAATAATTACTTAAATGTGTCATTCATTAATTAAATGTGTCATTAATTAATTAAAATTAGAATTAAATACATAAATGTGTAATTAAATGTATCATTAATTAATTCAAATACCGATTCATTTTATGTAAAATACATATATAATTATTTCACTATTTACATTTACATTTCATGGTCCTGCGTTGGAGTGATTCATGAATTACTTAAAACTGTCAAACTGACCCATCAAAAGTTGGTAGGCGGAACCTAACGCCTGATTGGTTACCCTCTGCATCAAGCCAAAACAAATCAATTCCGGATAATGGATTGATGCAGAGCTACTGAACACATTCCAATACACTGGGTGGCGCTATTCACCTCTACGTTGGTTTAGTTACACGGTTAAACAGTACTTTCATTGCAACGGCTAAAAATCAAGAGAAGACTCGGTCCTGCTAGCCCCAATGTTGAGACGCTGTGTGAGGTGCAGGACAAAATGTCTAAAAGTTGCCCGGAGCTGCTGAGAGAAGCAGCGAATTTGATTGAGGAAGCTCTGAGCAGAAGTCCAACGGCTCCCGCGGCACCGGTGACTCCGGCAGCTCAGTCACAGCAGATACCGGCCGCTCAATCACGTACACCTGTCCAAGGTAAGCTAAGTAATTTCATGTTAGCCAGGTGTGCTACTATTTAATGATTCGGGACACACGTGTAGGTTAAATTAGATCGACTCGAACATGTATTTGCATGCGGTATTATGATGCTTCGTGCGTGACACGTTTATTGTTAATGGGGGGGGAAGCATAAACCTAGCTAGTTCGCTAATCGGCTAAATGGTGTTAGCTGGCTTGAGCATCCCAAGATAGAAGTAGAGGCTGTTTTAGCTGACTGGTGACCATTGAGCTGTTACGTTTTTCTGTGTTGCAGCGGAGGTAGCAAGGCTCTTTGCGCCATATAACATTGGAGCCAGAAGGAATATGACGAGACGACCAGCACAAGTCCAAGTTAGCCGAAGAAGCTACACACACACTGTCTGTTGTTTGGCTGACCACAATGCGGATAAAATTCCAAGCGTACTGTTTAAAGCTGAACTTCTTACTTCAGGACTTGGAGAGCAAAAAGTAACATTTTCAGGTCAGTGCGAAACTAGGCATTTACCAAAAGTAAAAAAGTTTGTACTGTCTGTGGCTTGTTGAAATTATTTGCATTTCTTTTTATAGTGACTCAAACTTAATTGGTGTTCATAGTGTCAATAATAGTTATCACAGGCTTATTTGCTTAATTTAAGGTGAGGTGAGTTATGATTTTGTTTTGTTTTTTTCTCCAGGGAATGACCACGATCCCATGGTTATAACAAATAAACTGATGGAAGTGTTTCCGAAGCTCCAACAAGGGGGAGGCTTTGAATTTCTAAAACTTGTAGGATCTACTCGCAGTCTAAATCTTGCGTTGCTTCAGTGTCCCAGCACTGGATACACCCTTGCCTATCTGAAAGATCCATCGACGATGATTGGACAGGCTACAATCTACATACGTCCACTTCAACAGGATCTACCCTTAGATTGTGTACATACATTTACAGAGACTTAGTTTAATACATAATCAAAACAAAGATTACTGGTGACTTTTAATCATTAATTAAAAGCCATTTGTTGTTGTTGTTGTTGTTGTTGTTAGGAGAGCTCACGTCCTGCCTCTGGTCCAGTCATCCCCTGCATCACTTGTCAGAAGGAAGTTCCCTTTTCAGAGATGAAGCTGCACAGATTGAGCTGCAATGGGTATGTACTTCTTAAAGCAATGCAAGGGTAGCATAATTTATTTTCTTTGGGAATATGTCTCTCTTATTGTTGTGCACACAAATAAGCGAGTATGACCATCATTTCAATTGTGTTAACTTCAAGGACACCCATGCAGGAATCAGAAAGAGAACAAGAGGGAGGCCAAAGTGAAGAAAATGATAGTGAGACAGCCCTAGTCAGTGACAGTGTTCCAGTGAGGCCTGAAACATCAGCTGAGAGTGCAGTAGTACCGGCAGTGATTGTCAACGAGGAGTTGGATCGCAAAGAAACAGACAGTGGTTTGTGTCATCACAATAGTGTTGCTATAAGATTGTGTGTAACTGAAAAGTTAATAGAAAGATAACACCTGTAGGATATAATTAGATAAGATAATACAGTTACAGACAATTAATAACATGCAACTGGGTTTTTCTATTTTTCTAATATTTAGTTGTAGTTGTTTAGTAGTGCTGTTTTTATGTCAACTCAGCGTTGTGACAGGTTCTGAAGATGTTGGGTCTCACGTTTTGTCAGTGAAATGAACAGAATTTTCCTCCTGTTCTGTAGAGTGAGAGGATATCTGTATATGCAGGTAACATGCCAACTCACAATATGTCTCTCTGTAATAGATAACTTTATTGTTGTTGTTTGTTTAGAATGGAAGCTTATTAAAGAACCCACTCAAGCTGCCAAAGTTTTCAAAGAGAATCTGCTAAGGGAACATGCAACTGGGAAACCACTTAGAATGAAGATGGATGTAAGGGACTCTGAAGAGGACAGGGAACGGGAGCTTCTCTTATTCTATAAACAGCAGCAAGAATGGGCATGTCCACTTCATTGTACTCTGGTTGGTAAGTAATATAACATTTATAATATAAATACATCAGTACAGTTTATACCACTCAAGTAGCTTATATGTAATTGTTAAATGGGAGAATGGAATGCACAAAATTATATAATTGATAAAAATGTTATATGTATGTATGTGAATATTGTGCACAATATACTCTTGTTATCTGGAATAATCAATATTAAGGATGCTATTCTAGAATTACAGCCAATAGAAGTTTTTCTCCCTTTCTTGTTAAATGTTACCAAATCCAGTTACCTGTATTAGGCCGCCACTTTTTTTCCAGTGTTATTATCAGTATTTTATTTCAGGTGATGTTGCTATCGGAGAGGGAGTGATGCGGTACTTTATGACAACAATCATATCCAAACTCCAGTTTGGATTCAGTCTAGATCTTGGTAAGTATCTTACTAATTTTTTGAAGGTTAATCCATCTATAAATTGCAGAAATGTCTGTCTGTAGCGCATGTCTCTCAGTTAGTCCGATGGATTTCAAACTTGACAGGTGTCTTGCTCTGGTCACGAGTAAGTGCAGTGCCAAGTTTGACGACGTTTGGATAAACGCAAAAGATAGCGTTACATATATAGGTAAAAGAAGCACACATTGGCTTTTGCCGCTCTTGCTGCTTGCCATTCTCACACTGCATGCAACGCTGACTGAGCACCTGTTTGTGTCGTGACTCACTCTACACCGCCTCTCTCTATGCGCGCGCACACACACACACGCGTACACGTACGTTCTGGTGGTTGATGAACGCGGATATGTGCTGTTTAGCGGAGGGCCGGTGGGCAATGTTTTGTGTCAGGTAAGTCTGTAGTAGGGTATACAGGGGAATTGAATTTGAAGTGGTTTGGGGTCCTTCTGTAAGTCATTTTGGAGTAGGCTACAATTTGGTTTAAGTGAATTCTACAAGCAGCAATACCACAGGCCAAGTAATCGCCACTAGTATGATGTAATATATCTATCTATCTATCTATCTATCTAACTATCTATCTATCTATCATACATTTTTATTTAATGTATTTAAGAGGTTAATTGTTGTGACTTTATTCCCTGCTCTCTTGGTACTTTACAGGAGGAATGGGCCGAACACTGCTATTTGAGGGTGAACCTGACCATCTTGTTCCAGCAGCATCAGAGGCACTTATTGAAAGCAACCTCTTCCGGGTTGCAGGAAGGATGTTGGGCCACACCTTTCTGCATGATGGTCCCCATGTCACAGGACTAAGTCCTGCTGTAATTCATGTACTGTTCAATGGGGACCCTGAAATGGCTACTGTTGTTACAGAAGAGTGTCCTGATCTGCACATCAGGAGCATCATAGAACTGGTATGTAACCTAAAAGAAACTTTGCCATGTAAAAAATATTGCTTGGGCAGATATAATAACTTGTATGGTCTTAATTCTAGCTTGAACATGAAGATCTTACACCGGAACAGAAGGACACAGTTTCAGATCTTTCCATGTCTTGGGATCTTCCGGCAGTCACCAAAACAAATCGGAGATGGCTACATAACAAACTTCTACTCCATGCAGTGAGTTCCTGCTGGTTAAGTGACAGAATTCATCGCTGTACTTGTTGAAATTATAGAATGTGTTGTGAACCCTGGCTTGTTATGTTAACACGAGAGTTTAAGTACTAGAGTTTTAATGGATTTTTATAAAGCACTTTATTGTGTTTATTAACATTTTTCCTACTGTGCCAACTTTTGTCAAATTTGGGTTAAGGATTTGGGCTGTAATATGGGTCGGTCTGTCTCTTAGGTCGTTGGGAGGACCATGCGCCAAATTAAACAGTTGAGAAAGGGACTGAAAGATGTGATGGTATGGCCCCTGCTGACATCTAGGCCGGATGTTGTACCACTTCTTTTCCCCAAAATGGCTGAAATGCAGTTCACACCCCAGGTAAGTCAGTAATTTAGTTATATTTGTGACTTAACTTGATGAATTTACGTGTATTTTCAATGACTGAGATGGATATTTTTCCATTTTCTAAGAATTTGATCTGCATAGTCCTTCACCAAAATAAGTTCTCCCTTTTTTTAAATTACAATTTTTGTTTTCTTTAAGATGCTCCTAGAAAAAATCACATGGCCAGTTGAGGACAGTGATGATGAAGACTTTGACTTAGACACCACCTGCCGCATCACTGGCTTTCTAAGGATGTTCATTGAAACAGGTATAAACCTTATTTTCTCTCTTTACAAATGCTTCTATGTCTCATGGATAGATATGATCAATTACAGTTGAACTAAATGTCTTTAATCCATTTTATGACTTTTAGCTTCATCAGGTACCCTGGCCCAGCTGCTGACATTCTGGGTTGGCTGGGAGATGCTTCCTCCTGAACTGAGAGTGGAGATTTCTGGGGGAACCCTTCCTACGTCCTCCACATGCTTTGAAACCCTAAAGCTGCCAGCTCATTTCAAACTCTACATGGACTTTGAGAAAGCACTTGTCGCTGCCATAAAAAGTACTGGATTTGGGCTTGTTTAAGTTTTTTCAGACGTCAATTAGGGCTGGGCAATATTTTAATATTATATCTATCGTGATATAAGACTAGATATCGTCTTAAGGTGCTTTTCCATTACCAGTACCTACTTGACTCGCTCTCGCCTCGACTCGCTGTGCGTCCGTTTCCCATTGCAGATTTTAGGGACGAGGCGAGTAGGTACCATGTAATGGAAAAGCACCATTAGATTTTGAAGAAGTGTAATATCGTTACATGGTAAGTTTAGTCTTTTCCTGGTTTCAAAGGCTGCATTACAGTAAAGTGATGTCATTTTCTGAACTTACCAGACTGTTCTAGCTGTTCTATTATTTGCCTTTTACCACTTAGTCATTATATCCACAATATGATAGTTATTTATCCGAAATCTAAATGTGGAAGATATTTTGTGAATGCACCAATTGTCAACCTTACAATATCGTTGCAATATCGACATCAAGGTGTTAGGTCAAAAATGTGATATTTGATTTTCTCCATATTGCCCAGCCCTAATGTCAATGCATACACAGTTCAGATGAATTGACACAAGTTCAGTGTCTTTGAAAACATTAACACACTGTGCAGTAGTTGACTTTTTTTCTTCCATTTACTAAAATCAAACTGTTCTGCACCTTCAGTGCTAACAGTACAGCATTCATGTTAGTCATTCTGTGGACCATAATGAGACAGGAAGCTTCAAAGAAACAGCTTTTTTCCTTTCTTTTAAAAGGAAAGTAAACTTTCAGTTTTTCCTTGCTTGTTCTAACACAACAAATAAAAACATGGGTTGGACATCAGTCTAAGATTCTTGATAACACTTCCACAGTCTCTACATATAGTCTAAGTGCATCAGTAACAGAAACTCCTGGAGCTGGCAAAATTGCAACCTCTTCATCTGAGAGCTCACGGGCCAGCTGAACCTCGGGGACTGACACAGTGCCTCGATGAAGGCAGTGAGGTCCGTTCCAATCGATCCCATATTCTTCAGGAACCTGAATGGATGACAAGCATAATCAGTCTTGTACTTAAAACTAGTTTGACATGTCCTTACACAAGATTGTTATTTTTGGTCACCAAGGCAGTGAGAAATGAAATGTTACTTATTCAGTTTTTTAAAATAATACAGCTTTGCATAGTATGCACTGTAGAAACTACAGCTCACAGGTTGATGTCTTTCCATAAGCGGGCTTCCTTCACCTTTCAAAGGGGCAGAGCTCCAAATTAAAAATACATTTAAATAATGCCCATATTATTATCTACTCACTTGGAACATGCACACCTCTTGCATTCAGGTGACCACGCATTAGCTTGTAGCCGGTGTTTGGATGACTTTGTGAATTTCACTTACAATACGGTCTAACTCCTCATCATTCACAGCTGAATAGAGATCTGTCTTTCTGTACAAACAAGAAAAACACAACATCAAGTAATGTTACCTTAAACGTCATATTCTTTCCGAGTGTATGAGAGCAGCAATTCATAAACAGAAAACTCATGAATTTAGTGTAAATACCTTAAACTGTATTGTTGCATGCGCCTCCTGATGGTCCTCTTTGACACACCGAACATCGCTGCAAATTTGAACTGCGGGAACTCCACAAAGAAGTTGATGCTCCAGAACTGCACTCGGTATGTCAAACGCCAAACGCCCCGGTCCCTGTGTGTGTTGGGCCTGAAGTGCCCTGGTACCAGAGAAGCGGTGGACAACTTCTTCTAGATTTGCAATCACTCTGTGGTCGATATCTTCGTCGGAAAGTGCGGAAATGACTCCAACAACTTCAATAAGTTCCTCTGCTTTACTAGCTACATGCTCTGGGTCAGCAGGTCCTGCTTCTACATCCTCTGCTAAGTTTAAAATGTCTCTAACCAACTCCCTGGAAAGTTCACGGAGATCCTCCATTGTCTCTATCCAGGTTGGCCTACTCTACTTCAGACCAAAGCAATGGATCAGACTAGATTCGCGTTAGCCCCGCCCACTGACTTTGATGGGTCAGTTTGACAGTTTTAAGTAATTCATGAATCACTGCAATGCAGGATCATGAAATGTAAATGTAAATAGTGAAATAATTATATATGTATTTTACATAAAATGAATCGGTATTTGAATTAATTAATGATACATTTAATTACACATTTATGTATTTAATTCTAATTTTAATTAATTAATGACACATTTAATTAATTAATGACACATTTAAGTAATTATTTAATGGTGTATTTATTTATTTAATTGTGGCACTTTTAGTCCTCCATACAACAGAACATGCCAGAATGATATAAGTGACATATTCTAAATCAGCTCACGATAATGAACAAGCTCTGTTCCGTTTTCAAAAAGTGACCAGTGGCGGCTCCTGAAAAAAATTCTCAGGGGGGCAATTTTTCTGATGATTTAGGTGACCTACACACATTTAAAAAAAGATATGTCCAGCAACAACATGAAGACAGGGGCAGCATATAAGTCAATACCAGAAGCATTTATTGACTGATCTCAAAAGTGTTGGCTTACCAGGGTTGGTGGAGCCCTCAGTTTCATCTTTGCCTCGCAAAGCTAACTCAAAACTCCGCAAAACTTCACACACTGGATTAGCCAGCTGAGGATGTGGCGGTTCTTGCTAATGTCGTAGTAAATATATTTGTTATAGTGAATATGGAATATGATATGTTGAGTAAAATGTTGTGCTAAGATCTATTTAGGTCAGGAGCTGGTTATAAGTTCTGTTCCTATCCAATAACAATGGACAAAAGGGTCCTATCTTGTCAGCCTTGTCAGCAGGTGGCCAAGGACAACACCCACGCCATAGGCCTCTCAGTTCTTCCAACTCACGAGTTCTTGCTCTGAGGACACACACACACACACACACAAACACACACACACACACATCATCACTGTTAAACACACACACACACACACACACACACACACACACACACACATCATCATCATCACTGTTAAACACACACACACACACACACACACACACACACACACAAAAAATCCCCTCTCTTAGGCTGAACATTTGAAGACAGAGAACCCGACTCAGAGCCAATGCAACAGTGACAGTAGCCTGGAGGGGACCTCGCCCAACTCATCAGGACCAATCAGAAGATCAGAACTACTAGATTCAACCTACTTCATTTATTGCATAAAATGTCTGCACACAATGTTTGGGCTCTCTTCAGATAATAATAATAATAATAATATGCTATTTAGCAGACGCTTTTATCCAAAGCGACTTACAGTCATGCGTGCATACATTTTTGTGTATGGGTGGTCCCGGGGGATCGAACCCACTACCTTGGCGTTACAAGCGCCATGCTCTACCAGCTGAGCTACAGAAAGTGGATACTCATGGATGCGCATCGCAATTGTAAAATGTCAACACAATTGGAGACACCACGTCATTTTGGAGACATGTTATTGACAGTAAACTATTGTAGATGCGACTGCTAACTAAATAAAACATTTTAGCTGGCTAGCTAATCATCTTAGCTAAATGTGGGGCAAACAATTCAGTTATTTACCGTTAATTTGAGGGATTGGGGTGAAAGAAATCGAGTTACATAGTGATACTTTACGATATACTGTATTGACAATATCGCAATATTTTAGCGCTAGTTGGCTGTACCTGCACCAAAACACCATTATTGTTCCTTCATAGCTTGTTCTCAATCTTTTCACATTGGGAGCCAATTTGTTTTCAGCACTTTCATTTCCATGACTGATCAAAACTCGTTCTCATGGCTTTCTGATCCCTCTGCAACAGACATATGGTGCGCAATAAAATCACAGTATCGAATCGCAATACGTATAGAATCATGAGACTCGCAATGCATATATCTTATCGTGAGGTTCCTGGCAATTCCCAGCCCAAGTTCATTTGCCACAACAAATCTCTTCGCTAGCAAACGCGATGTCTTCTCCAAAACGGCAATGTGTCTCCAGCAATGTTTACTTTTTGACGTTCTATGGCATCTCCACTTTCCAAGCATATATGACCACATGTAATATTTTGGTAAGTGATGCAAATAGTGAACTATGTAGGGCCAGGATGTAAAATATATGTAGCTGCAGCAATTTCTCTTATCTGATATGGTAAGTAATGGGGCTTAATGTATAGCTCCCTAAGAGTTTGACGAACGGGTCCGTGCACACGATTCCAGATATCTTTACCTCTGAATAAACTGCCTTTATTATACCATATCCACCCTGTCCAAAGTCTCTACTTGGTCTCAGTTCTCCAGTAAACTTGTGATTATCAACACTAACCTCATCGTTGTGGCGGCGGACAGCTAGCCTGTATCCCTCATCCAGTTGAGTGGCAATGTTATTTTTTCGTTCGTACCAATTTTTGGAAAATCCTCGGGTGTAGGACTTTCCGCCTTTAGTAGAAACCTGTTGAATTATTAAATTTGGTTTGGGAGGTCCTAATTGTTTCGTTGCCAATTTATCTTCATTTGTTCGCAGACAAAAAGGAACTTC
The DNA here is from genome assembly GCF_020615455.1 of Coregonus clupeaformis. Taxonomy (NCBI): domain Eukaryota; kingdom Metazoa; phylum Chordata; class Actinopteri; order Salmoniformes; family Salmonidae; genus Coregonus; species Coregonus clupeaformis. The sequence continues at coordinate 21,548,052 of NC_059207.1, forward strand.
TTTCAAAGACACAATCGAGTTGTTACGTTCATGGTTACGTTACGTATGACGAAAGCGCGTAAGTGCAAGCCCTCAGACACCCATAGAGATTGTATTGAAAGCTCTGAAATTTGAAAAAAATAGATTTTACATGGGAGTCTATGACAGACTTCTGGGCGATTTTCAACCTGACTGAAATTGCCCCAAAAGGGGGAGCCATTTGAAGCATGACTTTAGCCCCCTGATTGGACATTTAGTGGCAGTGTGGCACTGTGGCAGATCAGACGTCTAGATTACAACACTGATAACTACTGTTGCCGTGATATAATTGATTAGAAAAAAAAATCCCTTATTTTTCCCGTTTGGCAGTGCGTCGCCCATATCGCCCTATTGAACACACCGCCCCTGAAAGTGACTATAGTCATTTCAATGGCAGATTCTCTGTGTACTTTAAGTTTACGGACCTTCTTAAAAGTGCATTTGTTAACTGAAAAACTGAAATAGCTTTGCAACCACACGACATAGAACTCTCAAACCAACTGTAATATGTTCAGGGACAATCAACGGTAATTAGTTTACTTTGGCTATTTTCTATCCATTTAAATTGTATACATAAAAATACTTCCTTCAAACGTCAATAACTTCCACCCAATAATAAGCCCCCCTCCCGGGGCTTGGCCCACCCTCCCTGGGGAAGCCACAGACCTCCCTGGCCCTCTGGAGCTCTCTCATTCAATGAAATGAAGTGTGGATAAAAGGCTGGAGTAACTACGAGTCTCTTAAAGGGATAATCCACCCAAACCACTAATTCCTATGATTAACAGTGTTAAATAACACTAGTATGTGAAAACAATATTTTTGTGAACAAGTGTTTCATTTTGTCGCTATACCAAGGTTTGTAGCAACATTTGAAAATTGTGGTGGAAATCTGTTGCAGCTCAAGTCGTCCACAATGCAAGGCTACGCTGTTTAGATTGAGCATACCTAAACAAAATATATACTTTGTCATGACAATATGAACATATGAACATATGGATGTGTTCTAGACAAGTATGCCCATACCATATATTGGCTGATTTGACAATCTGGAGTCCAGGTTGTTTTAAAAGCATTATGAAATGTGATAGTGTGATATCCCCTATCTCCAGTGACTAGAACCATGTAGCTACGATGTGTTTCTACACAATTTCCTGACCACTTAGAATTTAAAGCATGCGGGAAAATTGTAATTTTTGTAAACATACATTTACATTTTAGTCAGTTAGCAGACACTCTTATCCAGAACGACTTACAGGAAACTGTCATGGTCAAAGCATATTGATACAACAGTAGCTAAGATGGGGAGAAATATGTCCATAATTAAAGCGCTGTTCTGCCTTTTTAACAACAGTATCAACAAGGCAGGTCCTACAGGCGCTAGTTTTGTCTTACCTAGACTACTGTTCAGTAGTGTGGTCAGGTGCCACAAGGAGGGACTTGGGAAAACTACTGTTGGCTCAGAACAGGGCAGCATGGCTGGACCTTAAAAGTACACGGAGAGCTAACATTAATGACATGCATGTCAGTCTCTCCTGGCTCAGAGTGGAAGATAGATTGACTTCATCACTGCTTGTTTTTAAAGAGGTGTAGACAAGCTAAATGTACCGAGCTGTCTGTTTGGAATTCTGGCACACATGCCCCACGAGACATGCCACCGGAGGTCTCTTCACAGTCCGCAAGTCCAGAACAGACTACGGGAAACGCACAGTACTACATAGAGCCATGACTACATGGAACTCTATTCCACATCATGTAACTCAGTCAAGCAGTAAAATAAGATTTAAAAAACGGATTAAACTACACTTTATGGAACAGCGCGGACTGTGAAGAGACACACCCACAACGTCTTCATCGACATGGCCAAGGCTTTCGACTCTGTCAACCACCGCATTCTTATTGGCAGACTAAATAGCCTTGGTTTCTCAAATGACTGCCTCGCCTGGTTCACCAACTACTTCCCAGATAGAGTTCAATGTGTCAAATCGGGGGCCTGTTGTCTGGACCTATGGCAGTCTCTATGGGGGTGCCACAGGGTTCAATTCTCGGGGAGACACTTTTCTCTGTGTATATCAATGATGTCGCTCTTGCTGCTGGTGACTCTCAGATCCACCTCTACGCAGACGACACCATTTTGTATACATCTGGCCCTTCATTGGACACTGTGTTAACAAACCTCCAAACGAGCTTCAATGCCATACAACACTCCTTCCGTAGCCTCCAACTTCTCTTAAACACTAGTAAAACTAAATGCATGCTCTTCAATCGAACGCTGCTGGCACCCGCCCACCCGACTAGAATCACTACTCTCGGCGGGTCTGACCTAGAGTATGTGGACAACTACAAATACCTAGGTTTCTGGTTAGACTGTAAACTCTCCTTCCAGACTCACATTAAGCATCTCCAATCCAAAGTTAAATCTAGAATCTGCTTCCTATTTCGCAACAAAGCCTTCACTCATGCTGCCAAACATGCCCTCGTAAAACTGACTATCCTACCGATCATGACTTCGGCGATGTCGTTGACAAAATAGCCTCAACACTCTATTCAGCAAATCGGATGTAGTCTATCTCAGTGCCATCCGTTTTGTCACCAAAGCCCCATATACTACCCACCACTGTGACCTGTGTGCTCTTGTTGGCTGGCCCTCGCTACATATTCGATGCCAAACCCACTGGCTCCAGGTCATCTATAAATCACTGCTAGGCAAATCCCCTCCTTATCTTAGCTCATTGGTCACCATAGCAACACCCACCCGTAGTATGCGCTCCGGCAGGTATATCTCACTTCAATGAATCCGCTTAATGGGTTTAGACCAAAAACACCACTTAATTTCCTTATGAGATTTTAGGATGATTAGCGGAGTGGTCGCTACAACCTGGACTCAGGGGTAGACATAACATAGTAAATGTAAATCTGAGAACAACCAATTAGTATAATATGTTACATTTCATATGGTATGGATTATTTTGTGGATGGCCATCATCTATTTAGTATGATATGTTATCAATAAAAATTTGTACAAAATATTACGAATTTGCTAAACGTATGATATGTTACTAATTCCAACAACGTTAGCTAGGTGGACGGTGGCTAACGCTAACATTAGCTAGGTGGTTAAAGTTAGCTAGGCTTAGGAGTTAGGTTAAAGGGTTAGCTAACATGCTAATTAGTTGGGGTTAAGGTTAGGGTTAGGAGTTAGGTTAAAGGGTTAGCTAACATGCTAATTAGTTGGGGTTAAGGTTAGGGTTAGGAGTTAGGTTAAAGGGTTAGCTAACATGCTAATTAGTAGGGGTTAAGGTTAGGGTTAGGAGTTAGGTTAAAGGGTTAGCTAACATGCTAATTAGTTGCAAAGTAGCTAAAAGTAGTAAGTAGTTGCAAAGTTGCTAATTAGCTAAAGTTGTCCTTGATGAGATTTGAACATGCAACCTTTGGCTTCCTAGATGTTCGTTATACGCCTGACCAACCACCCTACTTTTATTTTTGTTGCTTTAAGCAGTGGCGACCCATCATTCAGGGCAGGAGCGGAGCCCCACCTGTTTTGAGCCCCACCTGTTAAAAAATAACCAGTTTGCCTGTTTTGCATGTAATTCTGGCATTAATTCTTTTCACATATCAGTTTAGCAAACAATGTAAAAAAATATATAATTGAGTTAATAAAGCAGCATATAAACTTGGTATCTTTCTTGAGTAAGGCAGCTCTAAAATGCAGGTATATCAGCCTAGCTCAGAGTTTTCAGTGGTGGTGGGGCAGCCAGCGGAAAATATGGAGCGTAGGGGTTGGAAATGTTCTCTAGTTGCACCGTGATTGGCTCAGTGTTCTGATACTCATGGGGACGCTACGTCACCGCAAAATCTATGGGGAGAGCTCGGAAATTCAAGCCCCTTGGGTGCTGCTATAAAGTTACATTAGAAGTGCCCATACAAGAAGGCTCAAGGTAATTGGCCACAGATAAAATGACGTCAAATAATGTTATATCTACCGAAGCTTTGATTGGACTGATCATGTCAACATCATGCTGTGTTCATTTGAAGAGGAAGGTGGCACGGCGGTCCTTGAGGGCAAATTTTGTCATCAAACTTTGTCATGAAAGTCTGGCATTCTCTGGATTTAGGGTGCTTTCAAGACAACTGCGAACTCGGAAAAAACAAGGTTAAATCAGCCTGTCAGTGATCTTCAGGTCGGGGCTCTAGAAAGAGGCCTGAGTTCACGACTTGGAATTCTGAGTTGGATGACCGTTCAAAGCATATTTTCCCTGTCGGAGCTGACAAAATTTGTCCACAAGGAAATTCCAAGTTAACACAGGTGAGAGTGTTGACGAGGACAAGGCTTGAGATCACTATGTCATGCTGATTGAGTTATAATAACAGACTGGAAGCTTTAAAAGGATGGTGGTGCTTGAAATCATTGTTCTTCCTCTGTTAACCATGGTTACCTGCAAGGAAACACGTGCCGTCATCATAGCTTTGCACAAAAAGGGCTTCACAGGCAAGGATATTGCTGCTAGTAAGATTGCACCTAAATCAACCATTTATCGGTCATCAAGAAATTAAAGGAGATAGGGTCAATTGTTGTGAAGAAGGCTTCAGGGCGCCCAAGAAAGTCCAACAAGCTCCAGGACCGTCTCCTAAAGTTGATTCAGCTGTGGGATCGGGGCACCACCAGTACAGAGCTTGCTCAGGAATGGCAGCAGGCAGGGGTGAGTGCATTTGTACGCACACTGAGGCAAAGACTTTTGGAGGATGGCCTGGTGTCAAGAAGGGCAGCGAGGAAGCCATTTCTCTCCAGGAAAAACATCAGGAACAGACTGATATTCTGCAAAAGGAATTCCCCTTTCCGATTGGATGGGAAATCCGGAAAAAAGCTTGTCCGGAGAAGACAAGGTGAGCGCTACCATCAGTCCTGTGTCATGCCAACAGTAAAGCATCCTGAGACCATTCATGTGTGGGGTTGCTTCTCAGCCAAGGGAGTGGGCTCACTCACACTTTTGCCTAAGAACACAGCCATGAATAAAGAATGGTACCAACACATCCTCTGAGAGCAACTTCTCCGAACCATCCAAGAACAGTTTGGTGACGAACAATGCCTTTTCCAGCATGATGGAGCACCTTGCCATAAGGCGAAAGTGATAACTAAGTGGCTCTGGGAACAAAACATCCACATTTTGGGTCCATGGCCAGGAAACTCCCCAGACCTTAATCCCATTGAGAACTTTACATTTTACATTTTAAATTTTTTAGGCGACGCTCTTATCCAGAGCGACTTACAGTTAGTGAGTGCATACATTTTTCAATCCTCAAGAGGCAAGTGGACAAACAAAAACCCTGCAGTTCTGCAGTTGGGACAGCTTTATGTAGGCCCCTAACAGTTTGTGGGCACCGTTTGTCACCGTTATAGTGCAATCAATGTATTGTTTAGTGTTGTGTTGTGGCTTTGCTGGCATGCATCTGGAAGAAATAAAAAATGCCGGAGTTTCCCCCACCAACATTGACATGCTAAAATCACCACTGGGTGGGTCAAGCATAACATTACAACCCTGTTACCCATAGATAGAAGGTCTAGAATGATTTCAACAATTTACATTTGTTTGGCAAACTTGCATTCCATTCCCACTGTCACACAGGGATTTCTGGTCGATTCAAAATGAAATAGTCAACCCTGTTACAGTCAACCCTGTTACTTTATTTGGCACTTAATAGGCAATTACTATAGTATGTATTTCTTACTCCAGATGGGGAAAAAAATGTTTTTTATTAAGTTGAACATGTGCTCTTTATGGCAGAATGTTAAAATGAGGTGAAATAAAAGTTAAACTCCCCAAAAGGCACTCAGTTGAAGCTATTTCAATCTGATATTTCTCCTATGGTCTAAAATAGATGTGTATAGATGACTCTAATATAACATGTCACACATTGTAGCAAACTGATGGAATGTTAGGTGTCTCATTGAAAGTCTAACATCTACCATGACTACTGGATGTTTCAATTCTAATAAATAACAAAACAATCGACACCGTAACAACAATATTGCTTTTTTAATTCATTATTTTATTCAAGCTTAAAACTTTGTCATAATTTATTGGGAGTTATCTTCTAGGTCTAGGACAGGAGGGGTCCATATAATGACCGATTGGCATTCGTTATCCACCTGGGAGGGCCCCTGTCGGCCGGCCTCTGGCCGGTGTTCGGACGGACGGTTCCTCCCGCCCCATGTGGATTCGCCTCTATCGGTGGAGCCCCTTTCGGAGACGGTTTACCCCCGCTTCCCGATACGCTCCAGCCGAGCACCGTCCGAGCGAAACCAAGTCGACCCGTCTGACCCAGTGGCCCCTACGTTGGTGCTCCGGTTCGGGGAGTGGCACACCCAGGCAGCGATGCCAGGAGTGAGGTCCACCCTGCTAGCGCACCGGCGCCAGAGACACGTGTTTCTCACACCCTGTTGTTGGCTCGGTTGTGCGGTTCCTACTAAACCCTCCAGCTAGAAAAATACCTCTTGAGCGGCGCCCTGGCACTCGTGGCTCCGGCCGCTGGCAGTTCTGGGCCTCCCGCTGGGTGTGCGGCGGATTGCAACCGGGCCCCCTCCCCTGACGGGGTCGGACCGTGCCCGGGCTGTCTTCCGCTCATCCTCTCCCTCTCCTCTTTACGTTTTTGTTGTTTTCTAAGCAGGGACTGGGCTCTCCACTGCTTATGATAATCCTCCAGCTTTTTCCTTATCTCCTCATCCTTCAGGAGCTCCTTCCTCTTCTCCCTCTCTCTCTCGGCCCGGGTGATGTGGGTTGTTATCACTATGTGTCCAGGGATGACTGGGAGGGGAGAAGAAGCAGAGTTCACATTCAACTTAGGGGATCAGGTATCAACTTATATGCAATGGACACAGGGAATTAAGAACAGAACCCCCAATTGGATCTCAATGAATCTATACTCATTTCAATTGAGCAAGGCATGGTATTTGTCAATAAAGTGCAATAATTCCCGTCCTGAATTGACCTGACCCTAAGTTTAACATGAGTCCCAAATGGCACCTATTCCTTATATAGTGCCAGGGCCGGCCCTAGGCATATACGATCGCTTAGGGCCCCATGGCCACTAGCCCCCCCCCCGTCAAAACAAGTCATTTACATATTTGTTTGTCTATTTTTTTAAGAACTCTTTCGGGGTCTCAACTAACTCTTGAGAGTTAGAATAGTAAATGACACCAGGTACAATTTCTAAACTTGGTTGTTAAATCAGCAGTATTTTTATTGTATGTCAGTCAGTCACTCAATTAGCCATGTTAGCTAACATATTTTAGATTGGTAAGTTAGTCTAGCCAGCTAACTTGTAGTAATCATGATCGAATTACGGACCAGGCACGAAGGGCACGTGCCCAGGGGTCTTGACCTGCAGTGAGCCCCCCATTGATTTTGTTAGTCACTCTCATTCAGATATCATCTTAACATGGCATTAGTCATGGCAAAATGTGTAGAGGCCAGAGGTCCCAACCCCAGCAGCTGGTTATGTAATGTTGATGTTATGTTAATGTTGATGTGACGTCTGTCTTCCAGAGGTCCCAACCCCAGCAGCTGGTTATGTAATGTTGATGTTATGTTAATGTTAATGTGACGTCTGTCTTCCAGAGGTCCCAACCCCAGCAGCTGGTTATGTAATGTTGATGTTATGTTAATGTTAATGTGACGTCTGTCTTCCAGAGGTCCCAACCCCAGCAGCTGGTTATGTAATGTTATAATATGTAATGTTGATGTGACGTCTGTCTTCCAGAGGTCCCAACCCCAGCAGCTGGTTATGTTATGTTATAATATGTAATGTTGATGTGACGTCTGTCTTCCAGAGGTCCCAACCCCAGCAGCTGGTTATGTAATGTTGATGTTATGTTAATGTTAATGTGACGTCTGTCTTCCAGAGGTCCCAACCCCAGCAGCTGGTTATGTAATGTTGATTTGATGTTATGTTGATGTGACGTCTGTCTTCCAGAGGTCCCAACCCCAGCAGCTGGTTATGTAATGTTATAATATGTAATGTTGATGTTATGTTAATGTTAATGTGACGTCTGTCTTCCAGAGGACCCAACCCCAGCAGCTGGTTATGTAATGTTGATGTTATGTTAATGTTAATGTGACGTCTGTCTTCCAGAGGACCCAACCCCAGCAGCTGGTTATGTAATGTTATAATATGTAATGTTGATGTTATGTTAATGTTAATGTGACGTCTGTCTTCCAGAGGTCCCAACCCCAGCAGCTGGTTATGTAATGTTATAATATGTAATGTTGATGTTATGTTAATGTTAATGTGACGTCTGTCTTCCAGAGGACCCAACCCCAGCAGCTGGTTATGTAATGTTATAATATGTAATGTTGATGTTATGTTAATGTTAATGTGACGTCTGTCTTCCAGAGGTCCCAACCCCAGCAGCTGGTTATGTAATGTTGATGTTATGTTAATGTTAATGTGACGTCTGTCTTCCAGAGGTCCCAACCCCAGCAGCTGGTTATGTAATGTTATAATATGTAATGTTGATGTTATGTTAATGTTAATGTGACGTCTGTCTTCCAGAGGTCCCAACCCCAGCAGCTGGTTATGTAATGTTATAATATGTAATGTTGATGTGACGTCTGTCTTCCAGAGGTCCCAACCCCAGCAGCTGGTTATGTTATGTTATAATATGTAATTTTAATGTGACGTCTGTCTTCCAGAGGTCCCAACCCCAGCAGCTGGTTATGTTATGTTATAATATGTAATGTTAATGTGACGTCTGTCTTCCAGAGGTCCCAACCCCAGCAGCTGGTTATGTTATGTTGATGTTATGTTAATGTTGATGTGACGTCTGTCTTCCAGAGGTCCCAACCCCAGCAGCTGGTTATGTAATGTTGATGTTATGTTAATGTTGATGTGATGTCTGTCTTCCAGAGGTCCCAACCCCAGCAAGGTGTTACAGCAGCTGTTGGTCCTGCAGCCAGAGCAGCAGCTGACTATCTTCTACACCATGAGAGACCGCCTCAGAGACAGGGGAATACTGCCCCCTGCTGCCACGGATGCCTTGTAGAACACACATGCAAGAGGAGGATAATGTGTGTGTGTGTGTGTGTGTGTGAGAGAGAGGAAGAGTTTGGCTGTGTGTGTGTGTGTGCGTGTGTGTGTCTGAGAGAAATTGTCTTTGGCTGCTTGTGTGTGTGGCTTGCACCTTCTTCCAGACACTCATCTGCCCAGCGTCTGTTTTTTTGTTGTTGTTGTTTTTTACCAGTCATTAATGTGAACTAAGGTGTTGCTCCCAGCATCAAGGAGTTACCAATAACAGCAGCAACAACAACACGTTCAGACTGTCATAGCTACCACTGGGACCTGCATGAGTACCTGAGTACCTAACTACACAAACAAACTGACAAACTGCTTCAACCGACCGTTATGCTAGCTAGCAGCATCAGCCGACCGTTATGCTAGCTTAGCAGCATCAGCCGACCGTTATGCTACCAAGCTAGCTAGCAGCAGCATCAACCGACCGTTATGCTAGCTAGCAGCATCAGACGACCGTTATGCTACCAAGCAAGCTAGCAGCAGCATCAACCGACCGTTATGCTATCAAGCTAGCTAGCAGCAGCATCAACCAACCGTTATGCTATCAAGCTAGCTAGCAGCAGCATCAACCAACTGTTATGCTGACAAGCTAGCTAGCTAAAGACTAAAGGCTGCGTTGCTCTGAAGAAACAGAATGTCTTCCTAAACAAAATGGATCCTAACTAAGCACACAGATGGTTTGTTTCACAACATACTGTAGGGGGACAGTGGGTGACTGATGGCTGGCTGGCTGGCTGGCTGGCTGGCTGACTGGCGGTTTCCCTGTGGATGTATGGAGAATATTGCACTGATTTTAGCTGACCCGAAGAAAGAGACGTGGGTAAAGCTTACAATACCAGGTTACCAGCATATCCTGGGTTACTGTCTTGGTGTTGTATGTGGTTGGAGCAACAGCAGGGTCTTATTCACTAGACTCCAAACGGAGGAAAACGGACCGAAACAGGGAGGGACCGACCTGAATTTGTCCAATAAGAAAAGCCTCTTTTTACTTTCCGTTGCGTAGTGCTACGGTGTGAATACGACCCAGAGGACAGAAGTGTGTTTTTGTATATAAGCTGCTCCAACATGTTTTCAAGATACTAAAATACACTGGACTTGGGCATGGCCGTTAGTATGATCTGTCTATCAGAGATAATAGTCTTCACTTCACTTAATGTAGAAGATTTTTTTATATTTTTTTAATGATACGATCGAAAAACATGAAGCATGTTTCTAAGTTCTATCGTTCATTACTGCTAGAAAAAAGCTGTTTTCTTTCCTATGAACTAGTTTTAGGTTCTAGATATACCTACTGTAGGGATTGGCAGTTGACCTCGCCCTATACATAGATGGAGCTTGTGCATTGGCATGGATGTAGACACTAAACAAAACCAGTAACTATAGCAACCAGCACATGTGCACTTATATGTCCAACGTATTACTGTACATAGAATACATCATATATTTAGCTGAACAAAATACCTAATATAAGATCTGTGACTTGTCAAAAGATACTATTATATGATAGTCATATTTTCAAACAAAACAATTCAATGGGGGGTGTTAATAATCATTTGTAGCAATAGCATGAACAAGCTATGGGGTTGAATAGGTAGCTAGCTGGGGATAAGGATAGATAGAGAGATAGAGAGATAGATAGATGGATAGAGGGATAGAGGGATAGAGAGATAGAGAGAGAGAGATAGATAGATAGATATACATACACTGAGTGTATAAAACATTAGGAACACCTTCCTAATATTGAGTTGCACCCCATTTTGCCCTCAGAACAGCCCTAATTCGTCGGGCGTGGACTCTACAAGGTGTCAAGCGTTTCACAGGGGGATGCTGGCCCATGTCCAACGCTTCCCACAGTTATGTCAAGTTGGCTGGATGTCCTTTTGGGTGGTGGACCGTGCTTGATGCACACGGGAAACTGTTGAGCGTGGAAAAACCCAGCAGCGTTGCAGTTCTTGGACGCAAACCGGTGGCACCTACTACCATACCCCGTTCCTTTTGCCCTCCTTCACATTGACAACACACATCAATCCTGTGACAAACCCATCCTATGTAACCTTAGGGGAGTAAAATAAAATCTATGAAAAACTTTAAATTGTATACCTTTTCTCTTGGCTTCTGACAACCATGTCTTATCTCGCATTGTAAATCCCTTTCCCACAATTCTCAAGTTAACAGTTGTCATTATTAACCTTTTTAACAGCATTTTGTAACATAAAGAAGCTGATTGTACCAAATTTGTAGTGAAAAAAAAGCTTCTACAACATTGTTACTGTTACATTTACATCATTTAGCAGACGCTCTTGCCTTTTTGACATAACGGCACCACCTAGTGTTGACACACAGCTTTTTCATTAGCATATCTCCATATACCTTATTATCACACCGCTTCCAATTAGCATATATGATAATAATAATATGCCATTTAGCAGACGCTTTTATCCAAAGCGACTTACAGTCATGTGTGCATAAATTTGTTGTGTATGGGTGGTCCCGGGATCGAACCCACTACCCTGGGCGTTACAAGCGCCGTGCGAGTGCTCTACCAGCTGAGGACCACATGTCTCCATCACAGTTTATACTTATTCCGCATTTCTTCAAGTGACAAAAATACCTAATTATTGTGCAGGTCACCCAGAGTATGAACCCCTTCTCATACTCATTTTGACCAATAGCAGGATTCTACCGTTCAGAAGCATATCTTTGTTTATGTAGAGACTCTTTGACCCTTGCATTTCTGTATCATTGGCTCTTTTTTAGGGGATATAATATATAACGACAGGTAGCTTAGTGGTTAAGAGCGTTGTGCCAGTAACCGAGAGGTCGCTGGTTCTAATCCCCTGAGCCGACTAGGTGGAAAAAATCTGTCAATGTGCCCTTGAGCAAGGCACTTAACCCTAATTGCTCCTGTAAGTCGCTCTGGATAAGAGCGTCTGCTAAATGACTAAAATGTAAATGTAACGTCCAAAAGGAGCTGTCAAACCACTTTGTTTGTTCACCCCGCAACTGCCAGACTATGTGATAACCCACCCGATTTTAACCCGCTAATATAGACCATGCGCTGTCGGCTAGTCGGAGACGGAGGAACGTTTTATTTTATTTTTTACAGATGATGCAGGATTTTCTTTGCTTAGTTTCTGCTTTAGGCCTAATTTCCGGATATTAGTTAGTCAACTTGTCTATAATTAGATAAATGCAGCTTCTCTTCTGTCATTATATGTTGCCCTGGAAGAATAAATAAAACCTTACTCACCAGAATAATGTCATAGAATGAATGCTTCAATATAGCAGACATTGGTAACGTTTTATGTCATCTCTGCTTCTTTCGTGGAGCAAAAAGACAAAAAAAAAGGGAGATATTCCGTTCAAAATGTCCAAATGACATCAGTTTGACCGGTTGTAAGTAAATATAAATAATACATCTGTGAAAAACGACCCAACAAGTTTCTGATAAGATTTCAGTTAGTACACATAAAATATGCATCCAAGCCTATCAGCTTTTATGACCCTGATAAAGAGGCCACCTGTACAGAGGCTTTCTAACTGTGGATTCGCATTTTTCTCAAGTTGCTGAAAGAAAGGAATCATATTTCTCCACTCCTGTTCCTGAGGCAAAATGATAATCAAGAAATATAATCGCAACATGCAACAAATTCAACAATTTTCCTGAGTTAAAGTTCATATAAGGAAATCAGTCAATTGAAATAAATTCATGAGCCCCTAATCTATGGATTTGACATGACTGGGCAGGTGCATGGTGGTAAATAAATCCTATATATTTTTTTATCTTTACAATAATATAGATCTGAAGATATCTTCTCACCACATTATGCTTCACCCTGTTTGCTGACAATGTCAACGAAAAACGATGTGCAGGCTTCAATGTGGCAGAAGTCCATGTGTTTTCGTGATTCTGCACATCAGATAGCTAGCAGCAATGACCAGAAGCTGCCATGTGGGGGAATCGTTTCAGTTAGTTTTATCTTGTTCTTGATACCGTGTCTCGTTTTGAGGTGTTGACTGATTTCACGTCTATGCTAATATTGCTAAAATTAGCTGGCTAACCAACAACTGTAAGGATGTGTTTGAGTGCTCATTGAGCACATTTATTTATAATAAACATATAGAGACTAAATATAGTTGACATAGTTGTCAACAATCTAAGCCAACCATGTCAGTTTTGTTGCTAAACAACCAAGCAGGAAGCAGAAAAAACCCCACAGGGTTACTTTGGTTTGGTGTAGAGCTCAGGGATGTAGAAATGTAACCTCTCAAATTCATAGGAGCTAATGGATGCAAGGACTGACCGTCCATCTTTACAAACGTTGGTGAAAAATATGGGTTGTTTATGAATTCGAAGGACCAATAAAAAGGAAACAAAACGTAGGCGGTGGATTTTAGGCCGGCAGCAAACAGGAGGAAGCAGTCGTTCCAGTCCAAGGTTTAATGAAGATCCACTCATACAACACCACTCTCTCTGATACTAATTATGGTTATTTAGCTGCACGCACAATAAACATCAGAAAGAAAAAGCAATTTCTTCTAAAGGAGGTTGAATAAGCAGGAGAGAAAAACAGGTTGGTCATCAGAACGGAAACTACAGACTGCCTGAGGCCCTGCCTGGTCGGGTATTACGCTAAATCCCGGGGGGAGAGGCTGCTGGTTGGCTAATCCAATTATGATGATTGGTGTGACCTTATTCAATAGGAAAACCAAAAGAAAGTTGGGGTCTTGGAAAGGAGATGAGCTGGCCGTTTTTTTTTTTTTTTTTTTACAAGTGGAGTAAAACTATCTTATTTTGGGGGTTCTGGTGGTGTATGAAAAGTTAAACTAAGCTTGTGGGGCCCGATACAGGAAATGTACCCTTACGAAAAAAAAGATTGCAGTCCTCTGTAGCTCAGCTGGTAGAGCACGGCACTTGTAACACCAAGGTAGTGGGATCGATCCCCGGGACCACCCATACACAAAAAAAATGTATGCACGCATGACTGTAAGTCGCTTTGGATAAAAGTGTCTGCTAAATGGCATATTATTATTATAAGAGTGCAGTATAACTGCACTATGCGGCAAATACTGCGTCCAAAATACTTGTTTTTTTTTTACTGCAGTAATTTTGCAGTTAAGAGTGCAGTATAACTGCCGTACACTGCAGTTATTCTGCAATTACTGTGTCCAAAATACCACAGTTGACTGCAGTTACTGCACTTTTATTGCAGTTTCAAAACTGCAATCTTTTTTTTTGCAAGGGACATCTTTCCTACGCACTTCTCAGTAGTTGGTATTCAGACTTACCTAATGCAGGCGTGGTTCCCTTGCGCACGCTGAATACATTGAATTGGGAACCACTGAAAACCCTCCCACTTGCTGGCCAACATGTTTTCTCGTGGACTTTTTATATTCAATAGGTTTTCAGTAAATGTATCTAAAGCCATCCCTTTAAATATGGTGTACCTTTTAATTAGAAAATTCTCGACAGACTCAGTAGAATGTATGGAGAGACGGTTCAGAATATTAGGGATCAATGAAAGAAAGCCATGTAAATACACGCATATTGATCTCCTTTTTCAGCACCAATTGGCAGATTTAAAAATACTCAGATCTTGAATATTATTTAGGGTTAGGAAAGTATTTATGAATAATACAAAAACAGGTTTGGACTGCCTTTTGCATGAATATATTGGTGAATCCAAAATACAGTGGATTGATTCATCCTGAAAGTTGCCATATTCAATTTTTCAATCCATGAAATAGGAAGGTGAGTAAAGTGTACAATAGGGTTGAACAGTAGTCCTATAAATCTACCCTAATAATCCTCACAATAATAATAATAATATGCCATTTAGCAGACGCTTATCCAAAGCGACTTACAGTCATGCGTGCATTCATTTGTTGTGTATGGGTGGTCCCGGGATTGAACCCACTACCTTGGCGTACAAAGCGCCGTGCTCTACCAGCTGAGCTACAGAGGCCCACACTAATCATGGAACTGTGATGACAACGGTCCAGTCGTGAACCAGGCTCCAGGTTTAAAATGCTACGTATGGTCTGCGAGCCATAATCATTCCGAATAGGCTACATGTCCCAAATTATTGCACAACTTGTAACACGTTAGCCCCTAACGTCAGGGACGGCTTGTTCAATAGGGGCGATATGAGCGACGCCTGCCAAACGGGGAAAAGGAAGGGATTTTTTTTTCTAATCAATTATATCACGGCAACAGCAGTTATCAGTGTTCACGTCTGATCTGCCAGCCACTAAATGTCAAATCAGGCTAAAGTCGTGCTTCAAATGGCCCCCGCCGTTTTTGGGCGATTTCAGTCAGGTTGAAAATCGCCCAGAAGTCTCTCATAGCCTGTCATGTAAAATCTATTTTTTTCACATTTCAAAGCTTTCAATACATTCTCTATGGGTGTCTGTGGGCATGCACTTACGCGCTTTCGTCATACGTGACGTAACGTTGAACGTAACTAAGACAATGGCGGCTAGCAGCGTCTATGTTGCGACCTGCAGTGTGGCGTTATTTTATGTTTTTAATTTGTAGACTTAGTTTACAAACATTCTGCAAACATTCTGCTTTGGACTGATCTTCGGTTTTGGACTGATCTTGTTGATCGTGTACATACCCGCTACGAACGGACTAAATAATGAAAACGCTGCTGGCAGACGGAATCCCAATACAGCTGGGAGACTTGGCTGGATGACAGAGTCCCGGACAGAGAGAGTGGAGCCGACCGGCTTCACCCTGGTCAGAGCGGACCGCGATCCTGGTAAGAGAGCGACTCTGTACCCCGACATTGAACTGCTTTCTGTGTCATTGAACCTTACTATTGTTGATGAAACAAGTTTACTGAGAACGGAGACCAAGTAGAGACTTTTGGACAAGGTGGATAATTGTATAATATAAGGCAGTTTATTCAGAGGTAAAGATATCTGGAATCGCGTGCACGGACCCGTTCGTCCAAACTCGTAGGGAGTTTATCAGAAGAGCCCCTAAACATTGTGTGCTGACATTTTATACAATAAAAATGAAGTAGGTTGAATCTAGTAGTTCTGATCTTCTGATTGGTCCTGATGAGTTGGGCGAGGTCACCTCCAGGCTAGTGTCACTGTTGCATTGGCTCTGAGTCGGGTTCTCTGTCTTCAGATGTTCAGCCTAAGAGAAGAGGATTTGTGTGTGTGTGTGTGTGTTTGTTATCAGTGTGTGTGTGTGTGTGTGTGTGTGTGTGTGTGTGTTTGTTATCAGTGATGATGTGTGTGTGTGTGTGTGTGTGTGTGTGTGTGTTTATCAGTGATGATGTGTGTGTGTGTGTGTGTGTGTGTGTGTGTGTGTGTGTGTGTGTGTGGGTGTGTGTGTGTGTGTGTGTGTCCTCAGGGCAAGAACTCGTGAGTTGGAAGAACTGAGAGACCTATGGCGTGGGTGTTATCCTTAGCCACCTGCTGACAAGGCTGACAAGATAGGACTCTTGTTCATTGTATTGAATACAAAGGCCCAACACAAAATGGGTCATGCACAAGATTTTAGTCAGACCAAGCTATAACATTATATATTTACTACGACAGTACATTCAACCAAAAGCTAATATAACAAAGGCATCAGAGATTATTTATAATCTGTCACAGAAACTGGAATCCATCTCCCCAGATCAGTCAATAAATGATTCTGGTATTGACTTATATGCTGCCCCTGTCTTCATGTTGTTGCTGGACATATCTTTTTTAAAAGTGTGTAGGTCACCTAAATCATCAGAAAAATTGCCCCTCCTGAGAATTTTTTTCAGGAGCCGCCACTGCCTAACGTGATCCACTATTGCTAACGATCCTCAGGAGCAACCACACCAACGTGACCGAGAAGAAAGGTAAACTAACGATGTAATGGAATGATGCAAAATGCAAAGAAACTGAAGTCAGTGACCAATAGTGGCTCATATTTAACAAGATATAAATTGTAAAAAAAAAAAGACAGTGAAAAGTCCAGGCATATAATTAAAACATTCTAGAAATCATAAATCAACTCTGTGTGCAATAGGAGTTGACCCAACGCATTATTGTGAAGTACATTTAATATAAGTTGACCCAACGCATTATTGTAAGTACATGAATACACTATATATACAAAAGTATGTGGACACCGCTTAAATGAGTGGATTTCTGCCACAGGCGTTAGCTGACAGGTGCAGTGGCGACCCATCATTTTTTATTTATTTATTTATTTCACCTTTATTTAACCAGGTAAGCCAGTTGAGAACAGGTTCTCATTTACAACTGCGACCTGGCCAAGATAAAGCAAAGTAGTGCAATAAAAACAACACAGAGTTACATATGGGGTAAAAAAAAACATAAAGTCAGAAATACAACAGAAAATATATATACAGTGTGTGCATTCAGTGCAGCTGGAGCAGATCCCCACCTGTTTAGCTCAACAACAACAAAATATTGATTTTTAAAAATGGTGTGCCAATTTTGCATGTTATTTTGGCATTAATACGTGTCACATATCAGTTTGCAAACAATGTAACAATTTTTTTAAATAATTGAGTTAATAAAGCCGCGTACAAACATGTGGTCTCTTTGTTGCTTTCTTCAGTAAAGCAGCTCCAGAATGCAGGTGTTTCAGCCAGCTCAGTGCTTTCTGTGGTGGTGGTGGGGCAGCCAGTGGAAAAATACAGAGCGAATGGATTGGTAATGTTCTCTAGTTGCCCGTGATTGGCTCAGTGTTCTGTCACTCATGGGGACACTACGTCACAGCAAAATCTACGGGAGAGCTCGAAAAATTCAAGCCTTGGGTGCTGCCATAGATTTACATTAGAAGTGCCCATCCAAGAAGGCTCAAGGTCATTGGCCACAGATAAAATGACGTCAAATCACGTTATATCTACCGTAGCTTTGATTGGACGGATCATGTCAACATCATACTTTCAAAATCTTAGCTAGCAAGCTAGACAAGCAGTCATCATGAATCAAGTCGACAATCTACTGGCAAATCCTTTTCAATCCTTGTCATATGAAGAGAAATTATAGATAAAAACGTATCGGTGCTCATCGGCCTTTGGACATAAACATTACACAACAAGTTGGAAATCGCAAATTCAACAATGAGTGGTTTGGAAGGGAATCAGTGGCTAACTGCAAGCGTTGCAAAGCAATCACTAGCCTGCTATTCAGTGGAGTGGATGTGAGGACCAAGTCTGGGTTTAAGGGCCACTTTTCCAAGCTTAAAAGGATCAACATTCACATGCAACACACCACGGGCCAGAAAAGGTTGAATACATTGGCCATGCTGTCAATCCAGCATGATTTATGCCGCATTCAAGACAACTGGGAACTCTGAATAAAATGAGCTCCGACTGGGGAAAATACGTTTGAACGGTCATCCAAGTCGAAATTTCAAGTCTGGAACTCGAGCCTCTTTCTAGAGCTCCGACCTGAAGATCGCTGACGTCATGATTCAACAAACTTGTTTTTTTCAGAGTTCACAGTTGTCTTGAAAGCACCATAAATCCAGAGAATGCCGGACTTTGACAAAATGTTCCTACAAAAAGGACCGCCGCTACCTTCCTGTTCAAGTGAGCACAGCACAACAAGGTGAGTCCAAAAATGTATTCAATGCTGCTGCATAAATGATGTAATATGCCAGGGGAGATATGTATACTGTAGCTAAGAAGTAATACTAAGCCTGTTTTAGAGAAATGTAATGATCGAATATTGTAAGAGAGCTTTCATTGTCTGCTTATATGCCCCCTTTATTTATCCCAGGGTTCTGACTTGGTGTACAGGGAGAATACTGTAAGAACGGCCCATGTTCTAAATTATGTCGCTGTACATTTCAAAAGTGCTGAACAAATAGTTATATTGACTACGTTCCACCCTAGCTCGCTCATTAATGTCTTCATCTAAATTAGGATTGCCTCTTTTCGGCTCGTCGTCCCCTTATGCCATAGTTTGTACATCTCAATTGGTCATTAGAAACCACATTTGTTTAAGCAAGTCAGCCATATCAGCTATGTTGTTTTAAAAGGCAGTAAATTAGGTTTAATTAACTGTTTCGTTGCCTGACAAGGCTCCGCTGAAAGCCAGGTGTAGCGGTGGTAAGGATTCACTCCATGGTGCTGCAAAGAAAGCTCTGCATTTGGGACAGCTTTATGTAGGCCCTAACAGTTTGTGAGCACCGTTTGTCACCGTATAGTGCAATCAATGTATTGTTTAGTGTTGTGTTGTGGCTTTGCTGGCATGCATCTGGAAGAAATAAAAAATGCGGAGTTTCCCCCACCAACATTGACATGCTAAAATCACCACTGGGTGGGTCAAGCATAACATTACAACCCTGTTACCCATAGATAGAAGGTCTAGAATGATTTCAACTATTTACATTTGTTTGGCAAACTTGCATTCCATTCCCACTGTCACACAGGGATTTCTGGTCGATTCAAATAAGAAATAATCAACCCTGTTACAGTCAACCCTGTTACTTTATTTGGCACTTAATAGGCAATTACTATAGTATGTACACCTCTGGCGGTGTTTGGACGGACGGTTCCTCCCGCCCCATGTGGAATCGCTCATCGGGTGGAGCCCCCTTTCGGGCTGGGACAAGATCCTCCCTTGTCATCTTCATTCTTCTTCAGGGGTTCTCCTCCATTTAGGTTCTCCCTCTCTTTAGGGTTCTCCTCCTCCTCTTCAGGGCTCCTCCCTCTTCAGGGTTCTCTAACTCACCCTCTTGTACTTCTCAAGGATCTTCCTTATTTCCTCTTCCTCCTTTTGTTAGCCTCTATCATCTTCTCCCCTCTCTCTGATTAAAGCTAAATGGCCTTGAATGG